>NC_056744.1:705005900-705253400 GCF_019279795.1 Protopterus annectens
CCTCATCCAACACAATCTTCTCACACCCACCCAACATGGTTTTTGTTCCAACCACAGCACAACTACTGTCCTCCTATCTTTTACCCATACCATTGCTGAGGCCCTAGATAACAACAAACTCATCTCTTGTCTCTTCCTTGACCTTTCCAAAGCATTTGATACTGTCTCCGACACCCTACTGCTATCTAAACTTGAAAGTCTCAATCTATCTTGCTCCTCCCTTACCTGGTTCTGCAGTTACTTATCCTGCAGGCAACAGTCTGTTAAATGGCTCTCTTCCTCTTCTCCATTCTTATCTCTACCTACAGGAGTTCCCCAAGGCTCCATCCTAGGTCCCCTCCTGTTCAATATCTTCACCAATGACCTCCACACATCTTGTAAACCATCCTCCCGTATCCAATATGCTAACAATTCAACCCTCATCTCCATCTTTGAGAACATCGTTGAACTTCATATTCTCACTCAACAAATCTTTTTATCTACCGAACAGTGGCTAACTGACAACCTACTCATCCTCAACTCAAAAAAGACCAAGCTCTTACTATTTCTTCCCCGCTCACTTTCCCACAACAAATCCTCCTTTTCTATCACTTCCTCAAATAACACAAGTATTAAACCTGATGCTCACACTAAACTCTTTGGAGTCATCATGGATGATGAACTCAGATTTAATATGCACCTTCTCCAATGTATAAAAATGATAAACCAGAAACTAGGTTTACTATATCGTAACACAATATTTTTAACTCCAAATGCTAGACTCCCTTGCTCAAGCTCTCCTCTTTCCCTCCATTCTTTATGCTGCCCCTGTTTTCACCAACATTCAAACTACAACCTTAACTAAACTTCAACAAACTTACCATAAGATTGCTAGATTAATCCCCAGCTCTCCTTACAATACACATCATTGCCTAGCCCTTACATCCCTCCACTGGATTGAATTCCTGACTTCCGCAGTGGTGCAGTGGTAGCGTTGTTGCCTCACAGCAAGAGGTTCTCCCGTTCGATTCTCAGCTTGGGTTGGGAGTGCCTTCTGTGTGGAGTCTGCATGCCCTCCTCGCGGTTGAGTGGGCATTTGAAAGACACATGTTGAATGGGTGTGCCTTCATTGAAGGGTGGGTGTCGGGCTGGCAACTCAACACCATAAAAACCAACTGCCAATCATTAGCGGACCGGAGTTCCACTGTGGCGACCCCTAACTGGGAAAAGCTGAAAGACAAACTAACATCACAACTTCAAATGCTACACTTCATACTCTATAAACCCTCATCCTGCTCTTCTCTCTCCTCCTTCATCTCTATCTACACACCTTCTTGCACTATACCTCCATTCAGCAATTACTACAAACCTACCAATGTACAAACATGGGTAGGTAAACTCTTATACAAATATTCCATTGCTTAAACTTGGAATACTCTTCCTAGAGATATATGTTCGACCATTCACCCATCCCAATTTAAAGAAAAACTCAAACTTCAGCTCCTTAACTCTAAACTCTGTCTTTGTCAAGCCCCAACTTAACCCTCTCTCCCATCTTTGTGTACTTTCCCAGTAACCCTCCTCTCAACATTAGTATTCCCTCCATTTCTGGATACTTACTCTACTTTATACACATAGCTGATGGATCAAACCCATTGCAAATATGTAATTTTACCACTACTCTGTAAACTTAGGAAATATATGACTACAAATGGTTGCATTTTTTTTTTGTGTTTTGTATTTCAAATCTTTTTGTATAATTCAATTTCTTATCTAATGTTAATATAAACTGCTATCATCTATTGTTTTTCTGTAAGTGTCTGGTTTTTTTTTGGAGCTTCTCTGTCAATAAATAAAGAAATATAGACAAAGAAAAAAAGAAAGAAAAAAAGAAAGTTTATGATAGACCTGCGTTGAATAAAAACACCAATGAAACACAGTAAAAAAAGAACATTTGTTTATAATGACCATTAGCTGTATTTTAATTCCAACAGCAAACTATCGACCTGTATAGATACAAAAAATAAATTAGTGTGTTTCCAAAATGGAAAGGCATATGTTGTATTAATCCCTTAGCAATATCAAAGCACTAAGATGCTGAGAGATTGAAATCACATTAGTCCAACAAATAGCATGCTAAGCCATTAACAAGTGTTTCTTGCATCTAGAGTTATCAAATTAAAATATTTGTTATTGTATCAGAAGCCACCATTCCATGTTTGTGTCTACCAGTTGAACAGAAAACTAATTTTTGAACCAAAAGTTCCTGTCCAGGCAGGAAAGATTAGTGTTTAGCTCAGGATGAATCAAGTACTTTCTTCTTTCTTGATGAAACACAGAAATGTAACAATGACAAGTGAGGTGTGGCCCAGGGAATGGTGGAGCTGTAATGGAGTGATGAGCCTGCTAGAGCCTTAGCTTTACCAGAGGATCCAGAACTAAAGTTGCCAGAGGACAGGCTTGCAGTTCAAATATTGAGCTGGTTTAATAGTAGTCTAAAAAGCATGACTACATTTAAAATCACAGCATTTTCATTTCATCTTGTTCAGTCGGACTTCCTCAGATACATGAAGCTTCAGTTAAAAACACACATATATATACTTCAAAATATTCCACCAATTAAAACCACAACCAATAAAAATTCCCGATTTTCCTAATTAATTATAACTAAGGTGTAACTTGCAAAGAGCTTTGTGCATTAAAGTATTAAAAGTACATAAAATAAATTTCACATTATAAAAGCACAAAGAACATTTAAAATGACAGTATAAAATGATGACAGTACATAAAAATAACATAGTATTTCACAGCCTAACATATTTAAAATGTTTCATTCTGTTAAAATTCACTAGTTAATGAAAGGCATATTAAAACATTAAAATGTGTTTACTCCCTCTAGTGGTTCTTTTGTAAAATGACATATTTAATGTGCAAAGTGCCTTGCGCATTAAAACATTAAAAGTACATAAAATAAATTACACTTATTGTAAAAGCACAAAGAACATTTGAAAGGTGACAGTATAAAATGGTGACACTACAAAAAAATGGCATAGAATTTCACAGCTTAGCATATTTAACTAAATAAGATGTTTAAATTTTGTAAAAATTCACTAGTTAATGGAATACATGTTAAAACATTAAAATGTGTTACTCCCTCTAGTGGTTCTTTTATAAAATGAAATATTTAATGTGAATGAAGCACAATTTCTTCTTTCATAGGTTCATAGATAGGTACCAGGCTATCTACCCGAAGGCATTTATAAGACTAGCCAGAATGTGTTGGCTTTCGCCGCCCCCTTAGATTAGTTCCCTGTGCTTCTGTCTAGAAGAGCCACTGAAATGATCCCCAAGGTAAACTTTCTGTTTCTCATCCACTCGTCAAGATTAGTGTTAGCGTTCAGGCTTTTTAAACTACTGTTAAACCAGCTCAGTTTTTGAACTGCAAGGCTGTACTGGGGTGGTAATAATTATCTTGATCCTTGATTTATTATTCAGCGGCTGAGTGAATTGAAATAGAAACTTCGTATGTAATTCTAGTTCAAAGAATCTTACATTCAAATTTGAATTTGCTGATTCAATATCGAGAGTTCGCTCTGTGGTCTCCATTGCTGTCAATTATATTTCACCCCAATGTGACTTGTGATTTGATTAGACAGAGTTCAATGATAGTGTGAGTGTATTTATCTTTACTACCAAATGGGAAATACCTGAAGTTAGTGGGGCTACCATTCAATAGATCTGTTAGTGGTTGATCCACCACTATATAATGAACTCCTTCCTTTACTGTGGTCAGCAGGTTTATTTATTTATTTAAACTTACATTTCTCATGAAAAAAACAAACATAATTACAAGACAGGTATATTCGGTAAACCATTTACATCAACAGTTGTAAATCTATATGTTTTTTTCAGCTATAAAATCTTGCAGGAAGTAAATGGATTGATACTACGGAAGGGGAAACGTTGCAAAGAAGTTTAGTGTTCTTGCATGTCAGTAAAGAAAAGTTTGCAAATAGTTCAAGATACGTAATGAAATAACTTAGAAAATTATGTAGGAGGGGAGATTCTAGTATTGCACAGGTTTGTAAACAGTTCAATAGATATAATAAAGTAAATACTAAAATTATGTAGGAAGGGAGATAATAGTAGTGACAGGACTGTGGTAATAACATATGACTGAGAGAGCATGGTATAAGATTAGCTCTATTTAGGCTACCTGCTCCAAACTGGTGTATCTAGAAAGTTTACAATTTAGGTACACAGGGGATGCGTGACAGTGGGTAGAGCAGTGGATGGGGACAATTAAAAAAAGAACAAAATGAGAAGTGTTGTTAAAGGGTGGTGAAAATGGATGTATTAATGCAAGTGCAGGAAGGACAGTTGTTAGGGGTGTAGTGAATGATGGAGAGGAGGGTAAAAAGTTAGTGATAAGCAATAAGATGTCTGTACTTTCACTAGAGGTCTGAACCTGGTGATGAATGTCAGTGTGACCAGGATTGGGTAAGGTATTGTTTGAGCTGGATTTTATAGCTTGGGAGTTTGTTAATCATTTTTACTTGTGTAGGGATGGTGATCCAGAATTAGGAAAAATTGTCTACCTTCAGTTCCTGCTGTGCTGTTCCTTTTTTTGTTGGGATTAAAGGATCATTAATACATGTGGAAAATCAGAAAAAAATGTCTTTGTGATATTGCACTAGCTCACAAAAGTAATATTTTGTGCAGAAGCACTTGACTGCAAGTATCAGCACACCATGAATGAAACAGGTAGCCTTTGGAGCAGTGCAGCATATCTCCTCTATTTAATGTATCCTTCCCAATCCCTACCAGTCTCCACTACTGACTGCTTTGAATAATGTTCGTAGAATGATAGTTCTATAATCTTACAGGTTTTCAATTTTCATCTTTTTTCTACTTTACCAAAAGATATATACATTCTGGCAGCTGTCCTTTATGAAAAGGAATAGTAATTGTATTATTTGCCTCCCAAGTGGAGATCCTGTTATAAATTTAGTACTGTTTATTCTTCCAAAACAACTTTCAGAGCTAGTTCCTCCTTCCCCTTCTGATATTCATTTTCTTTTTCATCTTTCACAGACATATTACCTTCTTTTATCATTATCAGCATTCACTCTTGCCCCGTTCCCAAAATGTTAGCAGTACGGCTACCCACCCAGACGTCTTAGCATCTGACTCCTTTCTTCATTCTTTGCATATACATATCTGAGTACGACTTTCATCCTTTCCATCTTTCTCTGTCATTTCTTCTTCTTGCAAATCTGTGCCACAAAGACAGACTCCCTTAGTTTCCATCAGTGGAACAGGGATAATCTACACTTGCCTGCGTAAGCACTGTTCTTTTCCTTCTTTGAAATGTCTGCTGTAAAGCTACTACATTCTCATGGCTCCGTTAATACCTATGTCTTTATGTCATCTTTTTTCTTTTTCACTGGGATGGAGTGGTTCACTTCCGGGACACCCAACATTCAAACCTGCATCACCTCCACCTTTATTGTTTTTCTACTTCATAGTGTATTTGAAATTATTTCCTCTGCCTATTTCCACTCTTCCCAAAACAATCTTCCTGATATGGTTATACTGTTTAACATAACTGTTCCAGTAAGAAGTCTAATTCAAAGAGATACGTAATTACAGAGTTTGGAAATGTAGCCATCTTGTATTTATAATTTGTCTACAGACAAGGTAAAGTAAAATGGTATTACGCAATTCTTTTTACGTCAGTAAAACTGGCTTTGTGTACAACATCTTTTGTAGGCATCCTTTGATACTAAAGGATCATGGGTTTGCTCCTCTATTGGACTGATTCAAGCAGTGTCTTCTGTGGCTGTGCAGTCCAATCCCAGAGTGTAAGTCCTTTTCACATTCTGAACAGCAGTAGGCAGATGTTGGTCTGGTATCACAGGCATGGATCTTCCTGAGGGCTCTCCTATCTTCTACTCTCCTTGCCAAGGTGGTTTCATACATAGTGAGAGCTTCCTTCACTTCCTGTTTCTAGGCAATCTTGTCTGAGGCATGAAATTCAACCATATGTTTGTCTATATCCTAGTGTTTAGAGTCTTATTCTATTTGATACTATATATATATATATATATATATATATATATATATATATATATATATATATATATATATATATATATATATATATATATATATATCTTGTTTTAACATTTTTATCCTGTAAATGTGTTAACACTGATTTTTTGTCTATAATTTCTATTACTTGATGTTATGATTTTGTATGCAAGCTTAGGCTGGAACTTTTCTCCCTGTGCCTCCGCTGAAAATGGGCACTGTCCCAGTCAGACCATCCCATTAAACAAATGCAAAACAAATAAATAAATAAATAAATAAATATGGAATAGATTGAGCCGCTGCTCCTTTTTTGAGTGCAGAGTCCATGTTTCACTGGCATACAGTAATGTGCTCAAAACACAAGCTGTGTAAACCTGCACCTTGGTGTGTACAGTGAACTTATTACTAGTCCTTTCTCTGTTTGTCAGCCTGGAAAAATGCTGTGGTGGATTTTCCAATATACTTGTTGATCTTGCTATGAAGTGACAAGTTATCGGAGACTGTAGAGCCTAGGTACACAAACTCATGGACAACCTTCAGCTCAGACACGCACCTTAATTGATGGATCATTGCTCACATTTTGGCCCATCACCTGGGTCTACTTTAAACTGATTGTGAGGCCAAATTCCATACATGCATCCACAAAGTGAGCCATGAGTGACTGAAGTTCTTGTTGAGTGTGAGCCACAATAGCTGCATCATCAGTGATCAGGAACTCTCTTAGATGCTTCCTAAGCACCCTGGTCTTTGATCTAAGCCTCAACAGTTTGACTATGTCACTGTCCAGTCTGGTTCAGAAAAAGATACCCTCTGTAGCAGTTCTGAAAGTAAATTTCAACAGAACTGAAAAGATAATACCAAACAATATTGGAGCCAGTACACCCCCCCGCTTTATTCCATTGACAATATTGAAAGGTTTGGATGTGGCTCCATTGTGCATGATGTTCCCCTTCATGCCTTCATGGGAGGCCCTGATAATACTAAGCAGTATTGGAGGATAGCCAATCTTTGCCAGAATCACAAGCAGACCTTTCCAAGTGATGAAGTTGAATGCCTTTCGTTAGATCAATGAAGGCAATATATAGAGGTTTATTCTACTCCCTGTACTTTTCTTGTAGTTGCCTAACATAGACAACCATGTCTATAGTAAACAGTCCAGCTCTGAATGGATATTTAGACTGGGGGAAACTCTCTTTGCAAGAATATGGAGTCTCTTCAGGGCAACACATGCAAGCAGCTTCCCAATGATACAGAGAAGGAGATGCCGCAGTAGTTGTTACAATCACTTTTATCAGCCTTATTCTTATAGATAGTGCTATATTATCATCCCTCATATCTTGCATTGCACTACCCTGTCAGCAGCAGTGGCAAAGTATTGCATGCAGCTCTGAGATTAGGGTACTGTTGGCATATTTAAGGATTTCTGAGGGAATACCATTTTTTTTCCAGGGGCTTATCCAGAAGAGAGTGCTTTTAGTGCATCATTGAGTTCCTCAAAGGTGGGTTCATCACTGAGTTATTTATTTTATTTTATTTTACTTTACATTTGTGTACTGGGGAGGTCCAACTGGATTTTTGGCCAATTTTCAGCAAAGGCCCATGGAGAAAAGCTCCACAAGTATTGTTAACAAAGCCATTATTTAAAACAGTATGACAAATACAAAATCAGTTTTGACATAAATTATTAGACAATTATGACAATGAAAAGCATTGTAAGTTTGCGTGTTCAGATAATTACATGGAGATTTGAACAGATAAACAGAAAGTAGATGCTGGATTAAGATGGTTAAAGAGAGGAAATATTAGGTGAGATAATATTTAAAGATAAATGAAGTGGTAAAGAGAGTTAGTATGGTTGGGCAGGTATTTTAAAGTAGAGTTCACTCATAATTGATAGAGGCTCAAAGGCTTTCAAGGCTTTCTCCACAACTATGATCTCAATGGCATACAGCTGAGAGTAGTGTTCCACCCAAAATTTCATCTGCTTGGTTCTGTCCTTCAAGACTTAAGTGGGGTGATGTTCCTTTTTGATGGACCAATGTCTTGCTTGATCCCACTGTACATTCCTCACATGTTACCAATGTCCACACCCTGCTGAATGTAGAAGCAACATTGGAGCCAATAATCATTTGCACACCACCATTACCTGCTGAACTTGACTTCAAGCACACAGGACTGCCTGCAAGTTATTCTCATTGGGTGATGACCTGTATGCAGCCAGTGCCTGTTTCTTCTTTTCAATCAAGGGTGTCAGCACTTCAGTTTGGGCTTCAAACCAGTCAGCACACTTGACTGTCTTCTTCCCAGAGATAGATATTGCAGTGTTATAAATAGCATCCCACAGTTTTTCCCATCTATTGCTGGTGCCATTGTCATCCAGGCAGGCCAAGGCTCTTCAAGTGCTTGAATAAACTGGCATCATTTTGATGGGTCATGAGTCTTTCCTATGTCAATGTGTGATCTCCCTTCCTTTTTAGAGTGAAATAACCTATGCATCTGGATGTTCACCTTACTACACATGAGCAAGGGGTCAGTATCACAATCTGAGCTGTGGTAACTGTGTTTTCCCCTGACACTACCTAAACTGCTGTGCTTGGTGAGGACAAGGTCAAGTTGGTGCCAATGTTTCGATCTTGAGTGTTGCCATGAAACTTTGTGCTGGGGCTTGACATTGAAGAAGTTGTTGGTTATGCAAAGGTCACATTTGGAACAAAGTTCAAGGAGATGCTGTTTTCATTCCTGTTTCCTATTCCAGACTGTCCCAAATAGGATGACCAGCTGTGATGGTCATTGTCAACTCTGGCATTAAAATCGCCAAGAATGGATAATGGCTCATGGGAAGGGACCTCACTGATGGCAGCACTAAATTCATGATAGAACTTGTCCTTAATTTCTGGGGTACAAGTTAAAGTAGGAGTGAAGATGTGGAAGATGCTGACCATAGCCCCTGGTGCTTGTAGCTGAATTTTTCAGCACCCTCCCATTTCCCATATTTGGTGGTATGACTGAGCCAATGAGGCTGTTTTTTATTGCAAAACCAACACCATGTTCCCTGGTCTCTTCTGGAAGCTTGCCACGTCAGAAAAAGAGTAAAGTCCTTCTCTCTGAGATATCCAATGGATGGCAGCCTTGTTTTCTGGAGATCCATAATGTCCATCTACAATCTGCTCAGCTTGTTGTTAATGACTGCTGTCTTCTGAGCATCACTGATGTTCTGTAGATATTCCATAAGGCCTGGAGTTGTCCTTATGTTCCATGTACCTTGCCTAACAGCTGGTTTATTTTGTTGCTTTTTTGTTTTTCTAGGTGTGTGGTTAATGATCCAACTGTTGGGGGTTCCCTAAGCCCTACTCACCCACTGGAACAAGTGGAATGTGGAGAGGCAGCACTAATTTGGCTGGGGGCTATCCTGCTTAAGGTGAGCAGTAGCTGCCCAATGAGATCCAAAGGATCTCTCCCAACATCAAAAGCAGCTCCTGGCACCTCACTGTATGCCAGTTGAGTGCATTGGTTTATTACCAGTAACTGCTGCTACCTGTGTTGTGTCACAACTCACAAAGTAAAGCTGGAGTGTCCTCTCCAGGGCACAGGCCTGAGCAAGTAAATTTGAGGAAACACTTGATGCCCAGAAGCAGGATCCCCCTCTCCACGCCACTGATGTGATCCAAGGAGAAAGGCAAGGCCAGTACAAGTTAGCATCAGTGTCATCACAGGAGCTGCCAGAGTGAGGTTGAGTACAGCCTCAAATGGGCTTAGGGGCTCCATCTCCAGATTTTTCCATGGGGTCTACTCCCAAAGCCTTCACCATGACTAGACATTGCCACAAAGGCAGTGGAGGCTTTAAATCAGGGTTTACCTTCTCCTAGGTAGGCTGCCTTCCCAGGCCGATGAGCTTCACCTGCCCAAAGCAATTGGCTTTAAGGTGCCAGTCATCTGTTTTTGTCCCTTCTCCTGTCAGTACAAAAGGTATCACCGGACATAGAAACTAAGTCTCACATGAAGGCCAGGAGCTGGACTTGTGCTGTCAGAGGCTATTAGAGATGCATTCCATGGGAGCATTTTATAAATAATGGAAGCTTTTCCCAACTACCACCCTTGGCAATGCCAACCTTTGAAATTACAACATCTATAAGGTATTGAATAAAGAAGACTAACATACAGGAAGAGATGTACAAATATGTAGAAGAGAATGTAAGATGCAGTTTGTGTAATTTATGAGGAGCAAAGCTCTAAGAAGGTATTTAAATGCCCTGGATGTAATTATTACATTATGTTGAAGCACTGAAAATAGACTGAAACATGAAAAAAAAATCATGAAACATATCAGTGCTTCTAAACAGAATTCAGTACAAAATGACATGACAGCAAAAGTAACCTGAGCATGCATGTATTTTTGCCGTAGGACAAGATCCCTGCTGCCACATCCCATTCTACTATGTTCTCCGTGCTAGGACCCTTGACCTTGGTGATGTGTGCAGTACTTAACTGTGTACATAATCCAAGTACTGCACTTATCTCCAAGTTTGTATAACCTCAGAATGACAATAGAATTTTAGTAGTGCATGGGAATGCATCCCTGTTATGGGGTGGGGGGGATAAAAAATAAAGTACATTTTTTACTTTTTTTAGCTCAATTTATATAAGGCCATATTTTGTCTACTAAATATTCAGGTATTTTCAGGATTTACCAAATGTACAAAATGCAGAATGCAATTTCAGACTCCATCTTCACCTAGTTAGGATTCATTGTGAACCAGATGAATGACTGATCAAACCCTGATCCACACCGACAGACAGTACAAGATTACAACTCACTGCAATGTGATGATACATGTGCACCTTGTTGTAATAACTGATGTACTCAGAGAGAAATTATGACCTCTTGTCTTTACGTTCATCCTCAAGCAGAATTTGAAAGGAGTCTTTTGGTATCAGAGTTCTACACTGGTTAACAAATGCACAAATAAATGAAGAAAAGAAGAAAGAAATGAGGAAGGAAAGGAAGAAATAAAGAAAGAGAAAGGAAGAAAGAAAGAAAGAATGAAAGAATGAAAGACAAAGAAATAAAGGAAGGAAGAAATAATGAAAGAAAGAAAGAAAGAAAAAGAAAGAAAAAGAAAGAAAGGAAGAAAGAGCAAAATAATGAAAGAAAGAAAGTAAGAAAGAACGAAAGAAAGAAAAAGAAAGAAAGAAAGGAAGAAAGAGCAAAAGAAAAAAGAAAGAAAGAAAGAAAAAGAAAGACATAAATAAAGGAAAAAAGAATGAAAGAACGAAAGAAAGGAAGAAAGAACTAAAGAAAGAAAAAGAAAGAAAGGAAGAAAGAATGAAAGAAAGAAAGAAAAAGAAAAAAAGAATGAAAGAAAGAAAGAAAAAGAAAGAAAGAACTAAAAAAGAAAGAACAAAAGAAAGAAAGAAAAAGAAAGAAAGAAAGAAAGAAAGAAAGAAAGAAAGAAAGAGAAAGAAAAAGAAAGAAGCTTTCTCTTTAATCGTCTAGGTAGTGTCTTGAACCCTGCTATGTGGGGCATTCTCTATATAGATGCATCATCAGACTTCTACAAGTTATGACACTTCTTGCTCCTTCCCATGTCCTAATCTGGATACTTCTCAAGTGGACTGAGCCACCTCACTATAGCAGTGGTATAGCAAGCAAATTCCATTTTGTACTCACAAGCTCTTTGTGCTATCCCTCCCACTTGTAAATCTATCACTCAAAATGGACACATCTCTCAAAAATGTTGCCGCCCATCACTTAATAAATGTAAGTAACATTTTCAGCTCTTCTCCCTAAAACTATTAAAAATATTGTTTTTAGATTAGCAATATTGCATCTATTGTTAAAGGCATTAATTTAGACAGTTGTAAACATTGTATGAACTGAAAAAAAGCCATGTTGATATCATGCTCAGAAAAAAATATATACTCAGAAGAGTGCAAATAGTATGCTTGGCTAGACCTTTGCCCCCTAGATTCCCTTTTTAACCCCATCAATTATATTATGCCCTCAGCTAGCCTCCCTCATTACTTAACATTGAAAAAGTGTTTACCATAAGGAATAAATGGAATATGGAGTAGAGTATGATGATAGAGTATGCATGAACCATGGTCCCCAGTCCCACTTTCTGCTACCACCTTTTTTCTTTTCCTTTCAGTATTTCCACATTTCACTTTCCTTCACTTTTCTTCATTTTCTCCTTGTAAAGATGATAGTGGCATTAGATTAAGCAGGGAGGCCATGTTACCTTTTCACGGTTGATTTTAGTGTCTTCCTGGTGATTCTTGTTCATTACAGAGACAGCTGATTGATACAATCTTCCAGCATGTGATGTGTCTGCTTTGCTGCCTCTTTTCAGTAGTCATTCCAAGAGAAACTTCAGTGAGAATCATATAGTTGCCACCCTTTTCAGATGTCTGAAGAGTAGTGATTGGCTCTTCTCAAGTCGAAAGAGCAGAGGCACTGCCTAGAGGGGCTCCCAGATTGCTGCTGTCCTTACTGTGATATGTAGGGCAAACCCAGAGCCCCTGTGGCAAAACTTAAGTTCCATCAGCTACACTAATTAACTTGTATTTTGAAGCATTATCCACAGATTATGACCATAGTTCATGGCAGGGCATAGAACTACTTGTAAAATTAGAACTTAGACCAATAAAACAGCTCCTACTTAATTTACCCCAGATGGATTTAACACTCATATAACTATAGTCACTGCCTCAATCAACTTGTTAGCCCCATGTCTCCTTTCACTTAGGTTCATAGGTGTGTACTAGGCTAATGGCCCTGGAGCCTTTACAAGCCTAGCCCATAGGATTACCCTGGCATCGTGCCACCTGAACTTAGTTCCCAGTGCCTCTATTGAGTAAAGCCACTGGAGTAATTCCCAGAGTGAATTTTCTATTTCTCATCCACTCATCAAGATTTCTCTTGAAGAGGGCTAGTGAGGTGCTCTGTTTGACATGTACGGGAAGTCTATTCCATAGCATGGGCAATCTCTGGGTTATGAACTTGTCCCTCCAGTTTGTTCTGTTGATTGTGGTAATGAGGTTGAGGTCTCTGGAGCATGTTGTGTGCAGGGATTGGGATTTCTTTAGATGTAGCATTTCTAACAGAGCTGGGTCAGACATGGCTTTGTAAGTCAAGCAGAGATCGCCTCTAAGTAGGCGATATGAGACAGAGACTAGTTGGAGTTTTTTGAGTCTGTCCATATAGGACAAGTGTTTAAGGCCTAGAATCCTCTTTGTGAGGTACTTTTGCGGCCTCTCCAGTTGTTGCAGGTGTCTAGTGAGGTACATGCCAAATGGGACATTGTACTTGATGACTGACCTAATGAGGGAAGAGTAGAGGGAGACAATGACCTCCTTCTTCCTGGATGCAAAACCCTTAGTAATGAGATGTGCCACATAGAAGGACTTTCTGACCACAGTGGCAATGTGGTGGTCAAAAGACAGGTTGCTGTCAACCTGTGTTCCCAGATCTCTTATAATGCCTTCTGTGTTCAGTGGACTACCATTGAAGTGGTAATTCATGGGAACTGGGTTTTTCCTAAAGGGGATGACAACACATTTTTTGGTATTGAGCTTAAGGCCATGGTTCTGACACCAGTCGTTGGTCTCAGTGAGGCCTTTCTGTAGGATGTCAACATCACTTGGGGAGTTAATAATAGCTCTCAACTTGCAATCATCTGCAAACTTTGTCAGCCAGAGTCCCTTTGTGTTGGCTTGGACTTCAGAGAAGTAGATACCAAACAGGAGAGGACCCAGGACCGAACCCTGTGGGACTCCACTTGTGAGTGGTTGGCAGTCTGACTTGGATTCAGCTACTTTCACAGTGTGGGTTCTATCTGTAAGCCTGTTTGCAACCCACCTAGTGATATAGGGGTTGATGACTAGCTTAATGAGTTTTTCTATGATTCCTGAGTCGGGAATGGTATCAAAGGCTTTGGCCAGATCAAGGTAGGCTGTATGAACCACCTTGCCTTCATCCACACCTCTGGTGACTGACTCAAACTTAGTTTTAAAAAAGACAGTGAGGTGCTTACGTTCTTTTACTAAGGGATGCTACTGCTCCTTGCCCACCTGAGGCAGTAATCTGCTGTTTTATGGGAAATTATCTTGGCTACAGACTGTGGTGTTGATTATCATACCAATCCTTTTGTATGCAGCAATGTATAATTGTATTGCATGACAGAAGTTATACAAAAGAACATCTTCATCTGTAGCCAAAAGGGATTCCACTTGTTTGCCACCAAACTAAACAATCTCACACAATTTATTTTTATTGCAAGTTTCAATGGTGCAGTAGGTAGCACACTCGCCTTTTTCACAGAAGGCTGGAGTTTCTACTCCCACAACAAGTAGATTGATTACTGATACTGCAGTGTAGCATAAAGGGGGTGCTGCTGTCCTGAGGGTGCCATCCTTTGGATATAACATTAAACTGAGGCTCCATCTGCTTGAGTTGGTGGTAACTCAGGTGGATGTAAAAGATCCCATGGCACCTATCAAAAAGAGTAGGAAAAGTTCCCTGATGTCCTGGCGAAATTCTCCCTTATACTGTAAATATCACCTTGGGTCTCCCCTAAAAAGAGGTGTCTAGCCTAGTAGGCCTAACCCAGTCAACAAAGGATAAATAAAAAAAATAATAATAAATAAATAAATAAATAAATAAATAAACCATCATGAAGCACTAAATGATAAACAAATTATCCTTCAGGAACAACAATATGAATACCACAGTAACAGATTGAAATAAACTTATTCTTAAATAGTTTGTGAATATGCAATTAAACATACCTAAATAGAGTATCAAACAAATAGGAGTTAAGTCCACAATAATATCTAACAACAATATGTGTGTGATTGAAAAATGAATGTGAGAATAATGGGAGACTACTCTTATTTGCATAAACAACAGATAGTCAGGTACCTACTAAAACATACAACTTGTCCCTTACGTATATTGATACATACTAATATACTTAGGTGATAATTGTTTTATAGGAAAATGGTAGGTTTCCAAGATCTTGGGATAACAGTGTAGCATATTTCACTGTGAACTTATGTAAACCCACCTGAGTTAAGCACTCTGGTGATTTGCATTTTGAGGCAATAAAGTCTGGTGAAGCAGCATATCAGCATTACCCAAAGACTTACTGTGAAGTCCATTAGAATCTGATATGCAGGACTACACTCATAGGTTCATAGGTAGGTACTAGGCTATTGGCCCTAGGGCCTATATAGGTGTAGCCAAAAAGGTACCCTGGCTTTCACCACCCAGGAAAATTATTTTTCTGTGCATTGTCGAGCAGAGTCACAGAAGTGATCCCCAGGGTGAATTTCCTATTTCCCATCCAATCATCAAGATTTTTCTTGAAGAGTGCTAATGAGGAGCTTTGTTTGATATAGATAGGTAGTTTGTTCCAGAGTATGAGAAGTCTCTGGGATAGGAATCTATCCCTCCAGCATGTTCTGTTTATTGTGGTGACAAGGTTTAGGTCCCTAGAGTGTGTAGTTTGGAGGGATTGGGATTTCTTTAAATGGAGCATGTCCAACAGCTCTTGGTTTGACATAGCTTTGTATGTTAGGCAGAGATCACCTCTGAGTAGGTGATATGCAATGGAGTAAAGCTGGAGATTTCTGAGATGGTCTGCATAGGGCATCTGTTTGAGGTAGGTAATCCTCTTTGTGAGGTATTTCTGTGGCCTTTCCAGTTGTTGTAGATGTCTTGTGAGGTACATACCAAAAGGGGTGTTGTACTCTATAATGGGTCTAATGAGTGAAAAGTAGAGAGGAACAATGACCTCTTTTTTCCTGGATGAGAAACCTTTTTTGATGATGTGTGCCACGTAGAAGGATTTCCTGACTACTGTGGCGATGTGATTATCAAAGGAGAGACTACTGTCCACCTGTGTCCCAAGGTCTCTTATCACACTTTCAGTGTTAAGTTTACTACTGCCTATGTGGTATTTCATGGGTACATATTTTTTTACCAAAGGGGATGACAATGCACTTTTTGGCATTGAGCTTGAGGCCATGGCTTTGACACCAGGCATCTGTCTCAGTGAGGCCCTTTTGTAGGATGTCCACATCGTTAGGATTTTTGATTATGGCTCCTAGTTTGCAATCATCTGTGAACTTTGTTAGCCAAAGACCTTCTGTGTTAGCCTGTACTTCAGAGAAGTAGATACCAAACAAGAGAGGACCCAGGACTGAACCTTGTGGTACTCCACTTGTCACTGGTCTGAAGTCGGATTTGGAGTCTGCTACTTTCACAGTGTGGGTTCTGTCAGTAAGTCAGTTGGCAACCCATCTTGTGACATAGGGATTTATACCTAGTTTAGTGAGTTTATCTATAATTCCAGAGTGGGGGATGGTGTCAAAAGCCTTGATGAGATCTAGATAGGCTGTGTGAACCACCTTACCCTCGTCTATGGCTTTGGTGACTGCTTCAAAGAAATCTATCAGGTTTAGGAGACATGATCTGCATTTTACAAACCCGAACTGTGTGGGGTCCAGAGTATGGAGATTACCAATGTCTTTGTTTATAAGTTCCATGGCAATACGTTCCATGGCCGTGCAGACCAGACTCGTCAGGCTAATGGGGCGGTATTTCCCAGGGTCCATGATAGATCCCCCCTTGTGGAGTGGGATAACCATTGCTGTGTGTCATTCAGTGGGCATAAAGCCTGAGGTGAGGCTATGATTGAACATGGTACTTAGGTGGGGTGCCAGTTCATTCTGTAGTCCATGTAGAACACAGCCTGGGATGTTGTCAGGTCCCATGGATGCTGTGTTCTTGGCTTTGGAGTGTGTATTTTTTTACCTGTGCAGCTGCGATTACAGGAACTTTGCATTCTTCCGGTATAGAGATGGGCCCTTTAGGGGGTGAGAGGGGGGCAAAGTTAGCACTGAATCTATCTGCCAGGATGTTGGCAATATTAGTTGGTTTTCTATATTTAGTGCCATTGTGCTATAACTCAGAGCAGATCTGAGCATTGCCATTGAGATTCTTGACATAGCTATAGAATGCTTTGTGGTTGTCTTTAGAATCAGTGGCGATTTTGTTTTTGTAACTAGCTTTGGAGGATTTTATGAGGGATCTCAGCTTCTTACTGAGGCTGATCAGGGAATTCCTCCAATCATGGGATTTTACTCTCTTTTGCAACAGTTTCTTTCTTCTGTTGTAGAGTTTGTTTATGGCAGGGGACCACCAGATTGGCTTCATTTTTTTGGAGGATAGCATCTTGGTACTGTTAGGGATAGCACAATCCATGCACTCGTGTAAGTGCTTATAAACTGAAATTGTGTAGGATTCAGCAGTCATACCTCTATTGTCCATCTGCATGGGTGTCATGAAGTTTGCCACTTCTGTCTTAAGAAGCGGGAAGTTGGCTTTGGATACATTTTTGACAGTAGTTTCTCTAATTGGTGGGGTGGGAGCGGGATGTGGATGTCTAGGGTGATTAGCTTGTGGTCAGATCTGACCAATGAGGAATTGACCTTTGGTGTGGAACACCGGTTACCCATGTTGGTAATGACCGGGTCTAGGATATTGCTGTCCCTGGTGGGGAGTGTGGATAAGTTGATCCAAGGCGTTGGAATTTATGAATTCCAGAATATGTTGAGCAAAAGATTTGGTACATGAGTAGTTTTCCCAGTTAATGGTGGGGTAGTTGAAATCACCCATTATTAGGGTGTTGGGTTGTACCCTAATATTTTCCAGTGTATCAAGAAATGAGGAGTGGGAATCCTGGGGCATGGTGGGGGATCTGTAGCAAGCTACAATTTAGATTGTGGTCTTGCCCAGAGTTAGTTGCACTTGGATAATCTCGGATACATTATGCTGAGCAACTAGCCTGGAGGTATGGATATCCTTAATGAATATGGACACGCCTCCGTCTTTAGTGGTTTGGTCCAGGTTAGGTGCCCGAAAGGTGTGGTATGAATTATAGCCTTGTAATGCAGGGGTGCTCTCTGGAGCCTTGAACCATGTCTCAGACACTGCACAGATATCGATGTTCTCCATTTTAAGGAGTGCCTTGAGTGAGTGCATTTTGAGGTTTAGACTTCTAGCATTAAGTAGCATTACCCTCAGATTTTGCTTGCTTGTACCTGTTACGGTGGTGAATTTGTCATTTGAACCTTGCCTAATGGCATTATAGGGGTGGCAAGAGCCTTAGCCAGTATCCGGAATCCCAAGGGCGACAGGTGCAGGCCATCTCTGGCAAAGCACCGTGGTCTATCGACCATGTTGTCCCAGGCAGACAGATACTGGACCCCCTTAGAATGACACCAGAAGCTTAGCCAATTGTTGAAGTCAATCATTTTGTCCTTGTACTGTGGTAACATTTTGGGTGATGGCAGGATGCTACTCAGGGCTAGGGTCATACCTGTCGGGGTTACAAGATGGGATAGCTCTTCCATGTCTCTTTTCATGTAGTGCAGGGAGGTACATCTCAGGTTGTTCACACCAACATGGACAATGACAGAGTCATATTTGTACTTGTTGTGGAGTGACCTGAGTGCGTGGGTTATGTGATGGATCCTGGCACCCGACAGGCAGCTGACAGTAACCTTCTCCTTGTTTTGCCTGGGGAGTGGGACATCAGTGTGCCTGACTATAGAGTCACCTATTACTAGTGTGTTGGGTATGTTGTTTTGCCTTATGAGCTGTGGTTGATTGGCACACTGAGTCTGTGGGCTATGTGTCATTTGGGTTGTGTTGGAGGGTGGAGGTTGCTTGCATTTCTGCTTAGGTCTCTGTTGCTTGAGCAAATTATTATTGAGAGCCTCCATGAATGTTTTTGTGTTTCTATGTGTGGATTTTGGTGGTGTAGGTTTTGAGGGACTATGTGATGAGTGTGGTGTGGTGCAAGTGTTTACCTTCTCCTCTTGACTGATTAGTCCAGTCTTGGCTGAAAAGATCTTTGCTTCCAGTTTGGCTAAGTGCATCTCTCACAGGTTGTAGTGTTGGGTGGTAGGAAGAGAGGGTTGTCTGTGTACACGATGCAATTGCTGCATTGCCTCAAGATTCCCAGATTTATCAGGTAAACAGGAGAAAACACTGGGAGCTGACCCTTAGACATGCCTGGATAGGTGCTTATTTATTAAGTACTAAAAACTGTTTTCCTCTAGATAAGTGAGGAAAGTTGAGTGCTATAGTAATTAATAGCTTATTTAGTGCTTACAACGAGTTCTGAACAAGTGCTGAGCTCAAAGAAACAGATTTGACTGTTAAAACTAAAAAACTGACTAGTTCTAAGGGAAAATTTGAAGAGCAGATTTTATGACTCCGGGAATAATTTAACCCTAACTAAGAGGCGATGCATAAAGTGTATTTTTTTTAACAGTAGCAAATGAGCAAACTGATTTAAACAAATTAGCCAATTGACCAATATGAGCTAAAAACTGAGCCCCGTTCCAGCAGTCTTTGATCAGACAAGTTCTAACTGTGCACTCCTGCCACTGGGGTGCAGAGGAACCTTCTCCAAAAAAAAGATGGCCTGGATTAGTGCTCAAGTTATACAAATAAAGCTAGATTCAGCAGGCCTGAATCTAGTCTATGCTACAGCAAACAAGGCATATCAATTTCAGAAAGAAACAGTTCAAATAAGCAGGCACAATAAGCCTCTAATCAGAAACTCCCAGCTCAGAATGGCAGACTCTACCCTCTCCTTCCACAAGAGGGTAGACCACACCTTCTTAATGTAAAACAACTGGTCTGAGGCTCAAGTGCATAAACCAAAGGCTTAGCATAACAGTTACAATTTAATCAGGCCACTAACAAGCAGTAATAAATGTACCAGAATAAATACAACTGAGTACTTTTAAGAACAGGCAGCAAAAGCAAAAACAAAGTAATAAAGTAGGAAGAAACACAAATACTGTAAAAGCAGATGAATAAAGTGCAATTTGTTTTTTTTATATAACAATAGAAAACGAGCAAACTGATTTAAACAAATTACCCACTTAACCAGTAAAGAGCTCAAAACTGAGCCTTGTTCTAGCAGTCTTTAATCAGACAAGTTCTAACTGCACAATCCTGCCACTAGGGTGCAGGGGGAACCTTCTCCAAAAAAGATGACCTGGATCATTGCTCAAATTATACAAACAAAGCTAGATTCAGCAGGCCTGAATCTAGTCTATGCTACAGCAAACAAGGTGCACCAATTATAGAAAGAAATGGTTCAAATAAGCAGGCAAAATAAGCCTTTAACCAGAAATTCCCAGCTCAGAAGGGCAGAATCTAGCCTCTCCTCCCACAAGAGTGCTGACCACAAGCCTTCTTAATGTAAAATAACTGTCCGGAAGCTGAAGTGCTTAAACCAGAACTAATACACTTTTAGAATAATAGACACTGAGCCTTCAATCAGCAACTCCCAACTTAGAAGGATGCAGGTTACCTGTCCTGCCACAACAGTGCAGACCACAAACCTTATTAATGTAAAATAACTGGTATGAAGACCAGGTGCTTAAACCAAAAGGCTTAGAATAACAGTTACAGTTTAATCAGGCTACTACCAAGCAGTAATAAATGCAGACGAATAAGGACAATTGAGTACTTTCAAGAAGAGGCAAAAGCAAAATAAAGTAATAAAGTAGGAAGAAACACAAATACAGTAACAACAGGTGAATAAAGATCTAAACAAGTGGGCACACCATACTGTAGAACGAGAAAGAACTCTGCCACGACAAGCTCCCAAAATCTAAAAATCACAAAAGGTTTATTTAGTTTTAAGCGCTTTTCATTTGCTAAGCAAGCAGACGTCTTCAGAAACAATGAGTTACAATTCAAATCTCATATATAATGCATCAGGTGGTCATAGTAACCAATCTTGTTACAATGTAACACATACCCTTAACTTCTTTAAAGGCAAACTCGTTCATAAAGAAGTGCTCGTTCATAAAAAATAAAGCCAACTTCACACATAAAAATTAAGCTATTAATGTCATGCTACTAAAAAGTTCATGTAAATAAAAATCTATTCAACCTTCCCAGTACAACATACTCAAATTAATTCCCAATAACAATCTATAACACATTACTTGTCAAGTCATTATTGTTATCAAATTATTATTTATAAAAGCAAAGATTGTTTTAAAAAACAGTTTGTCCCTAAAGATATATGACAAAACAATGCATATATGTAAACCATAAATACACACAACTTCCACTCCATCATCTCTGCAAACTTCTTAATTTTAAGAAACTACTAATAGAACAGGTTTCATTTAAATTTGGGAAGTTATACGCATTCAGCTTAATTTGCCAAAACAGCTCTAACACTTTGAGCTGAAGGGGTATAGGACCCCCCCACCAATGTCCTGCAAAACTTGGTCAATGACCATAAACTTAAATTTATGTTCTGTATTTGACTGAATATGTTTAGCTACGGCATTATCTATTTTTCTTTTGCCAATAGCTAAGGAAATAACACCTGAACAGGTTGGTGAGTCAAATATGTGATTATAGACAGTAGCAATAAACAGATGCCTGTAGGTATTAAAGACTTCCAGTTAAGTTTCATTACTACATTCACTATGCATAGTCACTCTTGCATTAAGATTATTCAGAAAAATTGGGAACTTTTTAAAACTAGCCCAATGTTATACAGTAAAATTGGTGACTTCCCTAAAGTAATTTTTAGGAGAGGTAAGAACCTGAAGAACTTGTTAGAACAACAACGTCGTAATATCCCTAGAATTGCAGGGATGGGTAAATGTGAAAGTTGTAACTTTTGCAAGTTTGTAGAGGTAGCCAATTTTTTTGCCATTAATGGCATACACTACAAACTAAAATCTAGGTTTAATTGTAATTCTAGACTAGTGGTTTATTTAGCTAGGTGCCAATGTTGTCCTGCATTTTATATTGGCAAAACTGAGAGTAGACTCCGTGATAAAATATATGAACATCAATATGCTATTGGCAAAAGAAAAATAGATATGCTAATGGCAAAGGAAAAATAGATAACGCCCTAGCTAAACATATTCAATCAAATACAGAACATAAATTTAAGTTTATGGTCATTGACCAAGTTTTGCAGGACATCGTGGAGGGGGTCCTATACCCCTGCAGCTCAAAGAGTTAGAGCTGTTTTGGCAAATTAAGCTGAACGCGTATAACTTTCCAGGTTTAAATGAAACCCGTTCTATTAGTAGTATCTTAAAATTAAGAAGTTTGCAGAGATGATGGAGTGGAAGTTGTGTGTATTTATGGTTTACATATATGCATTGTTTTGTCATATATCTTTAGTGACAAACTGTTTTTTAAAACAATCTTTGCTTTTATAAATAATAATTTGATGACTTGACAAGTAATGTGTTATAGATTGTTATTGAGAATTAATTTGAGTATGTTGTACTGGGAAGGTTGGATAGATTTTTATTTACATGAACTTTTTAGTAGCATGACATTATTAGTTTAATTTGTATGTGTGAAGTTGGTTTTATTTTTTATGAATGAGCACTTCTTTATGAATGAGTTTGCCTTTAAAGAAGTTCAGGGTATGTGTTACGTTGTAACAAGAATTTACTTATGATGATCAATTCATTATATATGAGATTTGAATTGTAACTCATTGTTTCTGAAGAAGTTTGCTTGCTTAGCAAATGAAAAGTGCTTAAAACTTAACTAAATAAACCTTTTGTGATTTTTAGACTTTGGCAGCTTGTCATGGCAGAGTTCTTTCTTGTTCTAAAGGTGAATAAAGAACATTTTTTTCTCTGTATTAGGTAGAATGAGCTAATGACACTAGACTGGGAGGAGTGTCACAGATCAAATATACAGCAGGGGAAGGCAATTGCAAAGCCACCAAGTATAAGAAGAAGATATCAATAAGGAGGGAGTTTGGAAACACACAAGTTGTCAGACCACTATTTAACATAGCAGGAATAAGGGTGGGAGAAAACCAGCAATTTCAGCATAGATAAGAAGCCAGCAAATATATATCTAAATCAATCAAGCAAAAAAAAATTAGGATAATACAGAACTTTAAAAAGAAGTGCCAGAAAAATATACTTATCACTTTATATTTCAAATTGTTTCAGTAGCACTTTCAGTCAGAACACAAGGAGCTTCAAGCAATGAATGCAGAGGTTAACAACAGGGAATATTAATTATACTAGCAAGCCTTGAGCCAATCAGATAAAACTCAAAAAGTTGTTAGACCACTATTTAACACAGCAGGAATAAGGATGGGAGAAAAACCAGCAATTTCAGCATAGATCAGAAGCCAGCAAATATATATCTAAATCAATCAAGCAAAAAAAAAAAAAAATTAGGATAATACAGAACTTTGAAAAGAAGTGCCAGAAAAATATACTTATCACTTTATATTTCAAATTATTTCAGTAGCACTTTCAGTCAGAACACAAGAAGCTTCAAGCAATGAATGCAGAGGTTAACAGGGGATATTAATTATACTAGCAATCCTTGAGACAATCAGATAAAATTCAAAACGTTGTTCACTATTTAACACAGCAGAAAAAAGGATGGAAGAAAAACCAGTAATTTCAGCATAGATCAGAAGCCAGCAAAAATATACCTAAATTAATCAAGCAAAATAAAAATTAGGATAATACAGAACTTTGAAAAGAAGTACCAGAAAAATATACTTATCACTTTATATTTTGAATTATTTCAGTAGCACTTTCATTCAGAACACAAGGAGCTTAGAGATCTAAGAATCAATGACTTAGTATTCCAGAGCTTGGGTGGGTTTACACATATCCTGGACATAAGGCTACCCCAAAATTTGTGACGGATATCAGTATCACACAGGGAATAGCTTACTTACACAGAATCCATCCTGAAATCTATTAGCAAGGGTCCAGTAACCATTATAACATCATCTAAGCTATTGAACTTAAAGGTTGGTGTAAACCTTAAGGGGTAAGGGTACACAACCAGTAGCTGCTCATTTTCCCTAGATTACTAGTCCCAATCATTGTTAAAAACAGATTTTAATATTGAGTTATGACCTTGGTTATAGGAAAAGTTAGGCATGCATTAAATGAAGATGCTTTTTGAGGGCCTTCATTAAGGTTCCTCCCCTCAGTAGAGATAGTTCTATCTAGTAAAGATTGTTGTGGTACTTGTATAACCTCTCATAAGAAGGATAATACATAGCATGTCTTAACTGAAAGTGCTTCCATAGTCTGTGATTATCTGAACAAAGTTTTGTTTGGAACTTACTATGACCAAAGATGAGCAGAAAACCATATGTAGTGGTAATAAGTGAAACAGCATGGAAATGTTTCTGCTTTGCCAGTCTTGCCACCGCAGTGGCGTATTTCACTGACTGCTTACAGGTGACCCCACAAGGATATATGGACTCACCTAGCCTATCTTTTTCTATTCATTTTGCATGACAATTTCAGTGCTTAAAAAGTAAGTTACTATTAATGTGTGCCAAGCTAAAACACATTTAAGACATGTTGTGTTAAGTCAACACAGTGCTTAATCTGCATGGCTACCTTGTATTTTAGAAAAAAACAAAGTAATCCAATTCCGATAAAACTGTTTATTCCAATGGAAATCAAACTAAGCGCTTTCACCCAACTTTTCCATGGGTTTCATCAGAGTTATCCCTACACCATTCTCACTCTCAATATATACTTAATACCGTTCATCTGTATCCAATGAAATAACTGCTTCAATTGTTTTTTTTAAATACTTAACAATCAATTCTTAACAATTAATTCTTAAACAATCAAATTGTAAACTTGTATAACATACAACACCTCATTTCATTGTATAAAATTCATTGCAAATGTTAAAACATGTTTTTTAATAACACGTGTAAGTGACCCTTACGTATTTAGTTGTTCAACATAAAAAATATATATATAATAACATTAACCCTAAATCAAATTATAAATAATCTAAAAAAAATTTCCGAATATGTATTTCAAGAGTACTTCATATAATATGTTTATTTAATGTAGTTATTAACTACTTAACCTCTACCTAACCACAAAACATTAACAAACTAGATGCAGTATGATTTGTATTTTAGTATACTAGAAATGGAGATGTGTTCATTGACGCCTGGCATGTTGTTGGCATTAAGTCTAAGTTGCCACAAGCATTCTTTCATTTCTAATAAATTATTCACATCCCCCTCATTGTTAATGTTGTATGGGATCCTGTCAACTACAAAAAATATAAACCTTTTAAAATCCTCAGATTTTGGTACTTGTATATATAAAGAACTAGATAGCTTCTTATTTTTTAATCTAGTGTGTGTGTTATACGCTTTTTCTTCTTTCCTGATGGGACATGATAGACAAGTCGCTATGTATACCACCCATCTTAGTGTTACAGTTTTACATGCCCAGACATTTAATGGATCTATTGAAGTCCTGTACCATAACATAGGGACCGCCATTAATGAACTTACAGGTTCTACATAACCCACATTTCTTCATTTTTGAAATTTAAATGTTTTTCAATGATGTTAGTAATCATGAAACCAGATAAGGGGGTGGGTGGTAGTGATGACTAAGGTAGACTAGATGAACAACAAAAATCAGATATATGAAAATGTTTGTTTAATTATATGAGAAATATGATTTAGATAGAACACAATAGAGCACACACCAAGGTGGGATTAACAACATCTGAGTTTGGTATACCGGAAATACAAAATGTCAGCAAACATGGTTGTAGAATCAGGCACCGCCATGGATTCAAATATGAAGTATTGGTGATGATATATAGACAAGAACACCCATATTGGCCCCCAACACCATACTAAAGACTCATTAGACTTGAAAAGTTCAAGAGTTGGTAAAATTAAAAGAAGACTTTTTGAAAAGACTAATACCACATACTAAAATAATGGACAATTAATTTGAGCCGTTGATACCCCATGAACAGGGTAAATAAATAACAGTTTTATGGAAAATAATAGATATAATTAATTTGTTTTCAGTGATACCCATTGGTAGAAACCCACAGTGTTTTCTAAGGAACAATTACTTTGTTCAATGACTCTTATTGTTACAGACTTGGTAAAATGGGGGAAAGAATGAAACCTCTACATGAATCTAGTGTTAAGTAAGTTGTTTTGCAATTTGATATTTGGGAGTAGGTTAGCCATGGGAATAGATGGCCACTTTTGATTTTGAAAAGGAAATAAGAAGAAATTGTAGAATTTATTACTTATTTGAAACAACAACTAGTTTAAGATCTACATACAAAATACATACAGGGTTGAAGATTTGACATTAAATTCATTATGAAAAAAGGAAAGGAAGAATAACAAACAGAATCGAAAAAAAGAAGATGTAAAATTCCTTTTTGCACTTGACAGTTGTCACCCTTTTACAAAAAAAAGAATTTAGTTCAAAAAACAAATGGTTAGACTATCGAAAATTATATAATGTGATGGTATTCAACAATGAGGTGGTCAAGTTGATGAAAACGCTCAAAACAAACACCTACATACAGTAAGTATTGAAATGAAGAAAGAAAGAAGGGTCAAAAGGGACTCAGAGATTTCATAAACCAATTTTTGTTTGAAATTTTGTGACGCAAAAAAAGAGAATAGGATTGAGTGCAAAGCATTAATAATTAATTAAAACACACAAGAATAAAATTTAATGAAAACACAAGAATAGTTTTCAAAAATATTCAGCAAAAAATTACACCTGCATCACTTCCTAGTACTCTTCTGTAATGTGAAAGGTGAATTTAGAGCAGTACCCAGCAAAACCCTGGCTGTTTTTTTTTTCTTTTTTGTAGGGCCTGTGCAGCAAGTATAAACTGCAGGGGGAACTCTAAATACTTTAGTGTAGTCCATTAATGCCTTCTTAAAGTTGACAAGTATAGCCCCCTACCTGCTTTGCATGTTTAAGTAGGGCTAAGGTACATGGTATTATCACTTACACCTGATCAGAGCTTACTCTGTCCTGAACAAAGCCATCTTGAGTAGGGTGCATCTCATTAGATAACATTGGTTGGAGCCTAGCAGCCAAAATCCTTGCATAATATTTATATCTATTTTAATGGGGAGAAATAGGTCTGTAATTCTCTACCCTAAGTAAGTCTTTCTTTAGCTTTGGGATGACTATTATTTTTCAGTCGCTCACAGAGACAGAGAGGTATAATATCATCTTGGAAGGTATGATATCATCATGGAAGATCATGTAGTGTAAAGCAGGGAGGGATGAATAGCATCAGTGTTCCAAACAATTTGTATACTGAGAGTAAAATGCTGTCTGGTATAAGGGTCTTCCCAGATCAGATAGAGTTTAATGCTGTTGCTACTTCTTAGGTGTATCAGAAGATGGGGGGTGGTCCAGTTGCTGGAGGAATGAGCTTACTGTCTTATCAGATAAAGTTCCATTGAATTCTCTGTTGTCTTTGTACAACTCCCATGGCACTCAAGAAATGCACTACTAATGTCACTGGGAAAGTATAGGATATTTCCCTTAGACCATATAGCAGCATTTTACGTTTTAGCTTATGCAGCTTATGTGCTAACAATCTGTTTAAAGCTCAAGTGTATAAAGCTGGTCAGTTTGAATGCAGACTAGCATTGCCTGTAAGGGAATCTGAGTAGGATGATTTGGCTGGCCTATAACTGTGTAAAATATTCTTATTGTGGAAGTGGGAATGTTTCTACTCTAAGAACACTCTGTCACATGCTTCCTCTAACTGACTATTGTTCCCATCAGTCTTACTCAAAAGCCACACTTTAGCAGATGTGCATGTGTCATTCAGATTAAACTTACATGTTTCCTATCATGTAAGGAGGGATAGAATGGGATGGGTTCTGGGACATAGATTTCCTGACCTCCTCTAGGATAAATTACCCAGAGTCCTTGCTTTCAATTGCTAAGAGGTTAACCTACCATTGTCTAGCCTATCATTGCCTTCATTAATCTTCATATCAAAAATATGGACACCCACTAAGTTGTGGTCTGACAAGGCACATGGGAAGTTAACCACTTGTGACAGCAGTAAACAGGAAACAGGAAACCAGCTAAAAGTCAGGTCTGTTTGCTGAGCCTGTTGATGAAATATGAATGTAACCAGAGTCTACACCATGTAATATTCTCCAAAAATCACAAAGGTCTACTGCTGTTATGCACTTAACAATCATAATTTCAGATTTTGATTTTTGGAGCGCTACATTTGCAAGTGTATCATTACATTGAAATCAGTTACCAAGAACATCAGGGTGTTGCCTAGATCAAACTCCTTAACTTTGGCAAAAAGATGCCCTAAATGCAGAGGAGTAATAGGGTAGGATACTGCCATTAAAGGCTATTGCCACTAATACCAGTTTAATCTGGGAATGCATACTAATACAGGTACCCATTTCTCATGAACACCCCTTTCACTGCCTATTACTTTCCATCCTAGTTTATTACTGATGAAAATTCTCAATCACCTCTTAAAACAGCACACAAGAATAACGTACTTCAAATTTTGTTAAAAAAAAAATAAACACCCGCTCATAGGTATGCTTCTTTGGGATTTTCATCTCTTGCAAGAAACCACACAATAAAGCTTGCAAAAACATTGCATTGCCCTCATTGCTACTTTAGATGACAGCATAAGTTGCTATTAGCAAGTTGATCAAACAACTATAGAACAAGGAAGAATACGAGTGACCACATTTTGCTAATCAGAGAAGCAAAAACTTAAAATGGTTTAAGTGATGGAAGAAAAGCAATGTACTCAGTTTAATTAGGGCAGTAAATCAAATGTACTAATTACTCCTAAGTGGGAGAATTCACCCATATTCTATAAGCACTCCATAGTTTACTTGCTGCTACTAATCAGATGCAGAGTGCTAGGTCCAGGACAATCAAGCCACAAGATGAAATAATGTAAGACGTGATTAACCAGGGAATTCTTTGTGCCATCAACTTTTCTAGTCATACCTCCAGTGAAGAACTGATGAGATGGTTTGTGTTTCGATGCAGGAACAGCCTCGGAAGTGAAGTAAGCTTCTTTCACAGCACCAGGATACACTTGGCTAATATCATCCTCCTCCTCCTGGACATCTGTGAACGATACCTATTAGTGAAGAATACACTTAGCTGCCTTATGGCTTCTTTTCTTGAGCTTCTTCTTGCTTTCATCCACTGTAATTGTCTCTATGAATCTTTGTTCTCAAAAATGGTAAAAGTAATGCAACTGGTGGGGCAGATAGCACTCTGCTGATATCCAGGATGGAAGATTTCAGAATTAGGAACAGCGTATAGCTGCAGTTTGCTTTGCAGGAAGGCTAGAGTCTGGTGATTCACAAAAAGCATAATTTTGTCATCTGATCTGCAGATTAGCTGCATATTTGAAGACTGAGGATTGATGTTTCAGAAACACAAGTTCCTGATGTATACATATGCATCTTTCCTCTGCACTGCTGTGCTTGAGTAGCCTTGCTAAAGATTAACTTTATATCTTAAAAGTAGAAATGTTCTCCCTTTTTTACAGCATCTTGCAAATCTATTTCACCGACATAAGTCAGACGTTTAAATATAATTTATCAGGGCTGTTGTTGAGCTTTGGGTTGTCTTAAGGCTCAGCATACTCTGTCCACCATGACCTGACTGAGGAGATTCAGTGACTATAGCAAGAGTTGTTTTCAGAGGAGATTCGGTGACTATAACTGGGTTATTTTCAGTAAAGACATTAAAATCTTCAGCTTCAGACCTTATTTAACAGCCACTAATTTTAAACTGTTTTGCCTTTGGTAGTTTTTCCACTTTCTCCTACAGCCATACTATTGATGCAAAGTGCTCCAGTAGCTTGCCTTGTACTTATAGAATGCAAGCCTCCTGCAAAGATACAGCTGAATCCAGGTCTGACAATTTCAAAGGTAAGGTCTTTATATCCTTACAGTTCCTGAGGACTAACACTTAGAGATGTCCATTAGGATATTGTTAATGAGAAAAGTTAAGTTACCAAACTTACTAGCCAAGATTTTGTTGATTGTTGGTATCTCATGGTTCCTAAGCGCCAGAGTTCCTGTTGGTTTCTTTCCAGAGTGCTAATAATCCTGGAGATCTAAGGAACTAAAAATGCATGGTTTGCAGCCCAGAATGTACAGGTCATTGATCTACATTACAACTGAAGCAATAACTGGCTTAGAATTCTTTCATACAAGAATTTGCTGTTTATGTACATTGAGCTAACAGAGCTATGTTGTTAACATATTTCCTTTGTGCTCCTGGCAACCTCATAATCTTGGCTGTGATTTGATATTGTGTTGAAAATCATGAACAGCAGTAGTGACAAAACTGGTGGAGTCCAACACCAACCCTGAAAAATTTCAGTTTATTGTCAAAGCTACTTATACCACTGACACAGCAATGATACAAAGACCAGAAAATACTCAGCAATAGGGCTTCTTAAAAAAATATCTGGCATCGGATTAGCCCAGAGCTGTTCACAATATTGCATGGCTAGACCACTGTCCCAGTTTTGTAACATAATCTAGGCAGACTGTGCATTCATCATCCTTATAAATGTAAAGCACATCTGTCTGCTACACTGTCATTCCAGCACTCTGCCATAGGCTTTTTAGGAAGGAGGAAGGATGCCTGCTGCAAAACCAATCAAGTAGCCTAGCAAGCCACAGTAAAGATGAACAGATGTAGTTATCTTGCATGCCCATGAATTGCAAGGTGAAGGGTGTTAGTCAGCTGCACTGTCAGCAAGGTGACATAAATGAGTATGATGAATTCTAACAAAGTGGACCCTGGTAATGGAAACTGGCTATAGGGGCAGAGTATATCACCTCATTGGTTTACAAGATACCTGAGCTGTTGCAAGATCTAATAATTATCAGAACCAGATAGACATAGATGATCTGATCTCTGGGCATTGCATGGGTAGTGAAACTAGACTTCTCATTCAGGAATGGACTCTCTGTTGTTCTGTTCTGAATTTGTGAAAAAGGTCCCGAGTCCCGAGGGATACTATTAAGTCTTCACCTGAGACCCTTGCAGTTGTGCATGTATAGCAGAAAATTATAATAGTCATTTGTGTTTAAGCACCAAACCATTATAATTAGCCTTCATAGTGAAAGTGGGTGAAATGCTTAAAAGGGTTTTGCCTATTAAGTCATCAATACTGCTATGAAAGTTCAGTGCTCACATGGAAAATGGGATGCTTGTCATGTGACTGCCAGTTTCAGAGCACTAATAGTAAAGCTCTTGAAGTGAGTCTGCCTCTTTTTTCTTGCTTCTTTATTTTAGGCCTTCCTAAACTACTTCAAAAGAAATATATTCCTAAACTACTTCAGCAGAAAAGAATAAATCTGTCACAAAGAATGGAGATTTGTCAGATAAATATTTTTTGATTACCAAATAAAGAAACAATTAAGGAGAACATTAATTTCCATAACAATCAAGGAGAACATTAATTTCAATAGAGAAATATGACTAGATTTCAGTGATATGAGGTAACAATAAGATATGTTTATTTGTTTATATTTTGATTCTGCATTCTGGCAGCAAACGTGACAGAACAACTTTTTTTTAATTTCATATGAATTCTCAGACACTAAAGATTTTGTATTTTATATCTCATTTTTGTAAAATACTCATTTTTTAGCTTAAGTGGGTTAATGGAATAGTTACTTTGATGAAGCATGGATCCTAGAGATTTGAATACAATGGTAAAAAGAGAGTGGCGTTTAAATCAAACAATTAAAGATGTTCTTTCATCTATGCCTAATACATTTTCCTGCACTAAATTCAGAAAGTAGTTTTTGACAAATTAAGCTGGATGGGGCTAGCTTAAACCTATACATTTGCAGTGACCTACTGGGGAGAGAAAATACAGGTTTTCTAAGACTACCCTTTGGAATATTCTCAGTAAAAGAAAAAGTTCAGGGAACTGTTACAGGGAATTAGGTTTGAGTGGTGAAGTAAATATAATATTTGATCTGTTTCTCTGGAAGTTTGCCAAACAATCTTGATGTAAGGCTAATTAAAATATTGAACATACAGCAGAAATGTCTGAGTATTAGTCTCAGACATGCGGGCTACAGTTTGACACCAAAAGGATGGAAGCCAGATTTGTTAAAAGACAAAACCATAACAAGTGTGCAGAAATAGAAGACAAAAAAAAACACTTATGGGATTTCTTGGAATAGAGCAATACCTGTCAAAGTCCATATCCTGTATATTAATCACAGTGCCATGTAAGTTCTATGACTCCCCAGACTCTGGAATAGACTGCCCATACATGTCAAGCAGAGTGCCTCTTTGGCCCTCTTCAAAAGGAACCTTGATGATTGGATGGGAGATAGGAAATTCACCCTAGGGATCGCGTCAGTCGCCCTGCTAGACAGGGTTCCAGGGAAGTAAATTCTGTGGGAAGAAATAGCCAGGTAATTGTTATGGCTAGGCTTGCATAGGCCCTAGGGCCAATAGCCTAGTACCAATATATGAACCTATGATTCATCAGATCCTGTTGTATCATAAAAATGTGAGCCAGTGTGGATTGTGAGTAGTGCTGATGCAAGAAGCTGACTGATAGCATATTCATCAACAGGTCTACCTCAGTTTCATGCAACACATGGATACATTGAAAAGGAAATCTCTATCATATATGAATGTCAAAAGTTTTACAACTATTTGTATGGCAAATCAAAAATAGTGGAATCACTGCAGAGTATCTTCAACTCTTTTACTCCAATGGTGCTCTGGAGGTTTGTACTCTAAATTCTAATGGCTGCATCCTGTGTTTTTTAACAAAATCAAGTTATGGCCTCATATTTCAAACATTCATATCCTTGGTGCCATAATGATTACTAAAATGTACACTACAAAATAATCATTATAAACAAATATTGACAATGGTAGTAGTCATTAGTTTCTAGGTCTTAAACTGTATCTTATAAGTCATAATAAAGTCAGTAACTATTAACATTATAATATTTTGAAAACAACTTGCAATATCTTAATAACAACTCAAGCTACATATATGTTATCAACAACATTTTGCTTGTCCACCTTTGAGTTTTCATATGAGACCATGCAGTATTGTCTGTGTTACTTGGTTGTTTAGATATTTAGAAAAATATGAAATTTATGACCATATAAATAAACAGTATATGAACAACAACTAATATCTCTGTAGCAAAAATAGACACAAGTCAGATATCAACAATATTATATTATCCATCATGAAATCTTTCAACAGCTTTTATGTGTCATATTTTTGGAATTATAAATGCAACTATGAACAAGCTGTATTATATGTCTAGAGGCATAATTAGAATGTACCTACATGAACACATTAATTCGAAATGTGAAGCCAGAACTAGATTTTGTGAAAAAGCTCAGGATGCAGTCATATAGAACGAAGAGTTCAAACCTCCAGAGCGCCATTAGAATAAATAAGGTAAAGAAAAGGTGTATAAGATATCGTGACATACCTCTTTGTGCATGGACAGAACAGAAGCGGGTGCATATTGTATGACTTTCCAGTCTCAGATTCCTTCTCTGGGACTCAGAAAAAAAAACCATCTCACTGACAGTAAGAGACGAAGCCAAAGGGCGATGTTTACACCATTCAAAATGTGATTTGGGGGACACATTATCCACTGCAAGGAAATACCTTATTATCACCTAATGTACACGTCTCTGAATTGCCTTAACTACTGCTGGTTCAAATTAGTAATTTCCTTCAGTAGTTAACATTTTCAGCCCATGCATCATACTGGCACAGCTCACCTCCATTCACTTTGCACCTGCCCCCCCCCCACCACACACACACACACAAATATACCTCTTACAATTACCTGAGGTAGCAGAATGTCCCCAAGGTCTTTTCATATTTATTTTGTCCCTGCCCATGTGAATCATAGATCCTTAAAGTCAGTCAATAATGTCAGAGATTAGAGTTTCTTTCTCATATGTGTTTGTAGAGTGCATCATGATGCTAGACCTGTTGTTTTATTAACTTTTAAGTGATAAAAGATTCATATTCAAAAATATGAATTCCTGTTGTCACCTAGTGTGTCCTCAGGCTTCAACCAGAAGTCCCCCACTACATAGACACACAATCATCCCACTCAACAGTCTGTCTTTGATTTTACAGGGCACTCCTGCTATTTTCTCTTACAGGTTCCCTGTCCCTCACAATGGATAAACTGTTGCAATCATTTAATAATGCCAGAGTTAGAGATTCATAATTCTTATTATGTAAAAAATGCTTGCTATGCTAACTGATCATTGGTTAGTGCATTTGATTAATGCCACTGCTCCCTGTATCAAGTGAGCAGGGTTCCACCTCCTACCCACTTTTACTTTAAATTTTTAAGGAAATATTTTACAGTAGCCATGGCATCTAATGGTCGTACGAGGAATATCCTTGATATAGGTAGTGTATGCTAAATGCACAATCATGATTAAAGAATCATTCATGGTGTACTCTTTTTCAGTCTCTCTGGTCAATGGACAATTATATACTGAAATCCTTGTCATGCTTATCAAGGGAGTACTCTATCTTTCAGCAGGTTCAGCCCATCTGCCTATAACTAATTTCACTGACTTTTCAGAGAAAGTTCCTTATCATTTTTATATACCGTCTGAAAAAAATGGAAACTAGGAATAATAATCATCATCATTACCACCACCACCACCATCATCATCATCATTGTCATCATCATCATCATCATCATTACCACCACCACCACCATCATCATCATCATTGTCATCATCATCATCATCGTTACCACCACCACCATCATCATCATCATCATCATTACCACTACCACCACCATCATCATCATCACTGTCATCATCATCATCATCATCATTATCAATCCCCTTTCCCCATACTCTTCATGGGGTCAAGGTGTCACTGTCTTACCTTCTTCAACAATCATGCCTGACTGTTTCAGGTCTTTTCTCATACAATCATTTCAACTCTTTGCCAGATGTTCTCATTTCCTCTTGTCCTGTGCTGCATCTCCTAATTCTTCTATACAAAATAATCTTCTACTTTCCTGCACATGTTCCAGAACCACTGTAATATGTTCACTTTGACCTTCTTTGTAATTGATGGTACTTTGGCATTTGCTCTTATGTTATCACCTTTTCAAATGTCTTACTACCCATCTCAGGAGGTTCATCTCCATCACCTTAGCTTCCTCATCTTCTCTGCCTTGACTGCCTAGGTTTCTGTACTGTGCACAAGTACTGATCACAGCACTGTTTTGTACAACTTACTTTTTATTTTCTTTGGAATTCTTCTGGCAAAGACAACCACTGATTCTCAATGAAAATTGGCTGCAGCCCCTCTTATTCTCACTTTGACCTTCTCATTCAGAGTTCTCTTATCCTTAGCCACCTTTCCCAGATACTTGAAACTGTTAACATGCTCTATTATCTTTTCTTCTGTCTCAATCTTCAGTTTCTTCTGATTTCTCCAATATACTGCCATGACAACTATTTTGTCTGTAGTCAGTTTCATCCATGTCCCTTCAGTTTTGTATTCCATTCTTCTATCATATGCTGGAGTTCCTGTTCAGAGTCTTCTTGCATTGTCACAACATCTACATACAGCAGCTTTGTTGATGTGTTCCCTCAAATCTGTTTGCTAATACAGTCCATCACCAGTATGAACATTAGAGGAATCAGAGCTGAACCCTGGTGCACCCCCACTCCTAAGGGGAATCCAATTGTGACTCTGAACTGTGTAGTTATGCATGTCATTGGGTCCTTGAACATAGCATGCACTAATTCTACCAGCGTTTTTAGGAACAATTACAGAAATGTCCAAATTATCTTTCTTGGGACCTTATTATATGCTTTCTGGAAGTGTTTTTCATCTGTAGCTTCTTTTTCACAATCTATCTCACTGCAAACATCAGGTAGTTGTACTGCATTCTCATCTGAATCCAAACTGCTCAACTCCCATCTTACTTTCTACTGCTCTGCACAGAAGTGTAACAAGTGTGGGGTGAAGGAGGCAGCTGCCCCAGTACAAAGACTTAGGGAGCACGATTGGCACATGCCAATTGGTCTTGTGTACTGCATTTGCAGTCAAAATTGAAGTGCAGTAGTATTTCTTTTGTGGCGTAACCTGTAGTAGCTGCTTGTTACAAATGTAGAAAGCAGTTTTCTACAGTTTAAAAGTACAGAACATGTTTCTCCTTGATCTGGAAGAACTGACCTGGCTTGCTAAAGAGCCACAGATCATGACTGGACCTTTTGTATTTTAATATTTTACCCCTTAACTCTGAGATGAAGAACATAGGTGGGAAAGAACTGATCTGGGTTTCTTGTTAAACAAGAAGCACTAGATTGGGGAAGGGACCTTCTTCTGCTTCTTTTTTTCCCTGAGGGTACCACATTGGGCGATGGCATCAGGCACAAAAATATCTAACTACACCTCTAATTTTGTATATTCAGTTACCAGTCGCCTTCTCCAGTATTTCCTTGCAGTATGACAGGAGTTTAATACCTCAACACTGCCCATTTATGAGTGTCCCCTTTGTGCTTGCACACTGGCAATAAATTGGTTATTCACCAGTCATGTGGGATACACCATTCTTTCCATACCACTGTGAGTATCCTCATGAGCCATTTCTCCCCTAACTCAATGAATATCTTGATTGTGTCTGCCATGACCACATCTAAGCATGCTGCTTTCCTTGACTTAATTTTCCTTAGTGTTGTTCTTATTTCTTCTAGGGTGAGATCTTCTTCCTCTTTCATTCTGTGCTGTATCTGGGGCAGTACAACTTCAGTGTATTTTTTTTCATTTAGATGCTATTGGAAGTACTCCTTCCATTGCATTTGATGTCCTGTGGACTGGTGAGCAGGTTGTTGCTGGCATCCTTTATGAATGGTGTCTAATAACTACCTTCTTTATCTTTCTGTCTTTGTCTTGCGACCTGATAGAATTTCTTCATGCCACCTGCTGAGTCACTTTCCAAAAGCTGGTAGGGTGACGCTGACACCTTGCTCTTTGTTTTGTTGAAAATGGACTCTTAGCTATTCTTTTAGCCAACCAGCATTCCTTCCTTGTCTGGTCTTTTTTCAGTCTCCAACTTTTTCTAAACTCATATGATTCTTCCTGAACTTTTTCATTTCACCACAGGCTTTCCTTATACACCTTATTTCTGTACTTACCTCAGTCCATATCTCTTCTATAAGCTTTGGGCATCCTGTTTTGAAATGCTGCCATTTGTCTTTTCTCCAGCTGCTTCCTCTTCTTCCTGAGGTGCTAGAGCTAGGGATGATTTTGCAATCACTGATTCTATCCCAGTGGCCTCTCCTTATGAGGAGGATTTCTTCCTGAGTTGCTTGTTAGCCACTCTTGAATGTGATCTTATGAAGGTATCTCCTCCCAAATCATGTGTTGGCCACTATCAAACTTTTGCCAGACAGAAGTCTAGAATGATATGTTCTTCTTTATCCCTGTTGACTCACTGATGTGGACCCAAGCAGTCTTCACATCCTCTTTTGTCTGATTTGGTATGAACATTAAAGTCCAATTCAGGTTGTCCTGCTTTATTTAGTAGGTGCTGCAACTGGTGCTTAATGCACTCTTCTCCTTTGCATCACAACCCTGCTGTGGGGCATAGGCTGTGATTATGAACATTGTCCTATCTTTGCACTGGAGAATGATTGGCATGCAAATATCATTAATTCTGATGACATCTTTTCTGAAGATTCTCCCTCATCACAATTCCCACACCATTTGCAGTCTGTCCTTCCTCTGAGTAGAAGACACAAGATCCTAAGCCAAATGGCATTGCTGTAATGCCCTTCCACCTTAACTTCTGAATACACAAGGTATTCGGTCTCCTCCTTACCGTCATGTTATCCAGTCCCAAGTTGAATCCTGTTAATCAACCTATATTGAGTGTAGCAACCCTTAGTTCATGTTTGACTGGTTGATTTGTTGTACATCCAACTTTCACTCAACAGAGCTATCCCAGGTAACCCAGGGTGGACAACTGAACACCAGCCTCTAGGTTATTGATCAAGGTTGCTGGGATTATGGCTTGTACACACTGTCAAATACAGGCACATAGATCCCTCCCACCATTAGCACTGCCCCTTGGTATAGGTCAGAAATAGCAGGGTCCTCAACCCACTTATCACCCTTTAAAAACAGGATCAGGTATTGTAAAAGCTATAGAGTTACTTAATGAATCCTCTCATACAGTTGCTGTTAAACCTACTTTGCCCACATAATTTATACTAAGCTCTATCTGAAATGAATTTTATGCTAGTGAAGAGTCTCATGAAAATGTCTGGAAAAAATAAAATGAATGACCTTGATTAATGTTGTCTGGTAAAGCTGTACTTGCTTATACTTGTGTTAACATAATTGGTTTCTATAAATACAGTTTTGAAGCAATAATAAAGTTTTAGATATTGTTCTTATACAAATAACTCCACATCTGCTGCTAATTTGCTTTTCTTGCTGCTACACCAGTTGATAGATGAGCATGAAATTTTGCTGCAAATAAATAATGCAGAGTATACACTTCTACTGTATAACTAATTGCAATACCATTGTTTGACTAAGTGCATGCATGCTTGGATGTTTTACACTGGGTCTACCTTTTTAATACAATAAAATAAATACAAATATTTAACATGTGCATCCTGCAATAAGCATCAGAAGTTGTATCAGAAACTGCCTAAGAATTTGAACCCTTAGTTTATGAAGTTAGTTTCTTATTCTGGATTTCTTAACTTATTTACATTGTATAATGTATTATTGGATTTGGTTTTCAATTTTTATCATTTTTCAACTTTGTAGGAAGTAAGCACTGAAATAAACAGGAGTTTGAACTTGAATACATGGAGTCACATTCACTTTATGACTGCTCAGGATGAACTGGCACATTTTGTATAGTGCCAAATTGCAGTTGTACTGCTTATGGTGGTAGTATTTGTTTTCATACCTGAAATTTGAATAAGTTGTGTAAGCACTAAACGGCATAATTAACTGCCTTTTTCAACATTAACTAATTCAGCTCTAGTAGGTAGGGATATGAAGAAGCTGAGCCCTGCAAGCTGAAAAACTATGCAAAAGGATTATTGCTAGAGCAGGTGCAAGACATATGTTATCAAAATCTTTTAAAAAGGTTTGAATCCATTACATAAGATTCATAGTAGTTTCAAGGCTATTTTAGTCCTAATGACTATGTACACCTTCCCAAAACTCACATTCAGCCTTTACATTCCTTCTCAAGGAGGGAGAAGCCAATCTCTTGTGGGGTAAATTTGAGGGTATCCATCCAGTCTTGCAGGTTTAGTTTGAAGGAAGATGCTGAATCACATTGTTACCTCTCAGAGGTGGTGCTGGATGATGATTCTTATACTCTATCACATTCTGTTTATCTGATGTTTGACTTAGTGACATATAGGAGGTCACGGACCACTGAATATCCAATGGTGCAGTAAGTGAGGTATAGATCTCCCCTCAACAGTCAGTAAGAGACAGAGTACAGGGACAGTGTTTACAGCATTTCCTGGTAACTAAGGTTCATAAGACCAGAGATATTTTTAGTTAGAAATCTCTGTTTTTTTTTAAGTTTGTTAATATGTTGAGTAAGGTACATACCAAAGGGAGGGCTGTTCTCTATAGCAGGTCTGATCAGTGCTGAATACTGGGGAATAATAATATCTTTGTTTCTAGGTGAAATAACTTTGGGAATTAGTTGTGCTAAATCAAAGGATTTTCCTGATTACAGTTCCCATGTAATGATCAAAAGATAAGGAACTATTAACCCAAATGCCCTGGTTCCTGACTACCTTTTTTTTTAGTAAAGGAGTGTTTTTTATGGGTCTATATCATTTCTTTGAAAACTAATTTCATCGAAGCTTAATTCATTGACACATATTCACTGAAAGCTCACTTCACTGAAAACCCATTTAACTGAAACTCATTTCGTTGAAAGGTATATATGGCCTATTCCCCACTGTTGTGTGATCCTGGAGTTAGTATATAAAGTAAGGGTGGGGTGGGGGGCACAACCCCCCCCACATTGGGAGGGTGTGGTGGGCAAGCCTTCCACATAAATTGGTTATATGTTGTCTTCTGGAAAAATGTATTCATTACACTTGTAAGTATCTATCTATATGCTTTAAAATATGTGTGTCTCCCACACCCCCAATGGGGGGGTGTGTGCCCCCCAACCCCCCTTACTTTATATATTAACTCCAGGATCGCACAAGAGTGGGGACAAGGCCATATATACCTTTCAATGAAATGAGTTTCAGTGAAATGAGTTTTCAGTGAAGTGAGCTTTCAGTGAATTGGGTTTTCAGTGAAGTGAGCTTTCAGTGAATATGTGTCAATGAATTAAACTTCAATGAAATGAGTTTTGATTAAATGATATAGACCCTTATTTATACTATACATTGTAAGTAATTGTTGTTTTCTAAAAGAAACAAAGCTATACTTTTTATCATTTAGTTTAAGACCATTATTTATATGCCAGGTATTAACTAGGATAAGCTCTTTCTGAAGGGTACAGAGATCTGGGGGGTTTTGACAATTACACCTGGTTTGTACTTGTCTGCAGATTTGTTTAATCAGAAGTGCTGGTTATCAGTGTTGAGATCAGAGAAGTATATTGTGATCAGGAAAGGACCCAGGACAGGCCCCCACAGGATTCCATTGGTTGCCTTCACTCTATTTGAAGTTGCATCTGCCACACAAACTATGTGGATTCTGTCTTTCTGCCAAGTGGCTATCCATCTTACCAAATCAGGATCTATGTTTATGGCAGGAGGTACAGTACTTAATGATTTGGCTAGCTTGATATAAGCTGTATTAATGGCATGACCACTGTCAACAGCTTGCTTGACATTCTTGAAGAAATTAAAAAGATTTAACAGGCATGATATCCCCTTGACAGAGTCAAATTACTGTGAGTCAAGCCTAATAATATTCCTGATATCATAGTTAATGAAATCTTATATGATTTGCTCCCTAGCTTTACAAATTAAACCTGTAAGGCTGAGTGGTCCATATACCACCCTTGTGGAGGGGCATTACCATAGCACTGTAGCAGGATTAAAGAACACAGCCTGTGGCTAAGCTTTGATTAAACAACCTAATGACAAGGCTGGTAAGAACTTATTTTATGGCATTAAGTACCGAGGTATGATTTCAAGACCCATGGATGAAGTGTTTTCTGTCTTTGGTAACACCTTAAGATTTGGTGTCTTCAAAACAAGGGGGGGTGCAGGAAGCAGCCGAATGGGTGAAGCTAACTGGAACAGGGTTAGGGTCTATTATGACAGGGCAATGACTATAGGTTTTAGTCAAACAACTGATGGGGTCACTCATTTTCATCCACAGACTGCCTTAGTATGTAATAAGTCATTATAGCCATTTCATTGACAATATACACCTAAAAGTCTGACCTCAGTCCACAAGGCTAGCCTTAGATGAAATGGAGCCCTAGACAAAGGAATTCATGTGCTCTTGTGTTGCACATCAGTTTTCCCTGCATCCCTTGTTTTCCTCTCATCTTGGCTCCACACCATCCAGATAGATTATGTACTAGTTGTGTTGTCACGGTTTGTCTAACTTTTTAGCTTTGTCCGCATCCATTTAACACACCTTAATTGGCCAAATCTCCATAGCAGTGAGTATAGAGGAAGTGAAGTTTTGAGTCTGCAACAAAGGGTCTTAAAAAGTTAGAAGGTTCTAGATGTTTTGAGGTAAATCTTAGAGCATTTTTACAACCTTATGCTCTAATGATAACCTAAAAAAAAACACATGACTAAGGAAAGAAATTCAGTCGTATGTTTTTTCTTTCTAGGAAAAATACACTGTGTATTAATTTTTCAAGTTAAATAAATACTAACTGTCCAATAAACAAAGAAGACAATTGCTTGAAGGGTATATAAATCCTAACTGGAAATAGTGCCTGTCTTCTCATCTGTCCAAAAAGATAAGTTATCTTGTGTGTACCAAATTGTTGTTATAATGTGGTGAAAGTATAAGCACACATGGCCAGAAGTATGTATTCTACACCTCAGGGTTTGGGAGGAAAAACCAAAGCACATTGATAAAACCTACAAAGAAACAGTACGAGCAGACTCCACAAAAGAAGGAATCACGGCCAAAGACTTAACTAGACAACCAAGCACTGTTAGATGGCAAGACTATTCACTGAACCACAATGTCAGTTTCCAGGCTGATGGCAAGCGAAATAATAAATTATGGCCATCTTGCTGCTTTAAGATATACTGAAACCCCTCATCCAAAACAACACTATTGTTTTCTTTATAGACAATCACCATAATCATAGGTTACAGCCACCTTATTCACCATACACACCCCAGATATCTGATTGAGGAAAAAATAACCCCAAAAAAGCATTTCACCTGGCTTCACACAAATATAAACTACTTCTGCAAAGTGAGAACAACAATTGCTTGACTTCCTAGCTTCTGTTTTATCTATAGACAGCCCCAGTGCCCAGTTATTAAAGCCAACTTTACTAATTGCATACACTTCAGATATCAGAAATAATAAAGGTTAGCCATGGTAATTTACTTTAACACACACACTCACACATGCAGACACACACACACACACACACACACACACACACACACACACACACACACACACACACACACACACACACACACACACGCACACACATGCCCTTCAATTACAGCCCCTTGTATGACTGTGATTATCTACCTCAGAGATTTGAATGAAATGAATGAATAAATACATAAATTACTACATAGGAAGTTCACTTATTATCTCTCTACTGTCATAACAGACTGCACCACCCAATACAACCCACTGAACCCCCCCAAACACCTCTCATATTCTTAGTTCAAAAATAAAAAAGGACCAGAATCAGGGAAAGATACTGCCTTCATATACTTAGAAAGTTGGTAGGGTAGCAGGCTTTGCATTAGTATGTTTTTTCTGAAGACTATTGTTTGAAATTGAAATATCTGTCATTATTTAGTTACTGTGATCCTCACTGATTTGACAGAACATCACATATTTTATCTTTTTAAACTAAATCATACTTTATTAAACCAGCAACAAAGTAATACAAACAGAACAACAGGAAAACGTTTCTTTCTAAGGTTAAAAACAGAACAGAATTCCCACATTAAATGTAAACATTCCCACATGATGATCTATTGATGGTCAGTAATTCACCTGTGTACTGAATAATTTTATTTTATCAAGGATGTCATCATGCTGGAAGACATCAAAAACCTTACAAATGAATTATGCAAGCTCATCCAAGATGAAAAGAAAAAATTGTCCAAAACTAATTCATGCCCTTGCAAATTTCTGATTTCCTCATGGATTCATATATTTATATAACAATGAAGATCAGTCCAGGAATTACCAGTGATGGGCCTCCAGTTTTTAAAAAGAACAGCAGTTATACTCAGCTCTAAACACATTAACCACTTGTTCCTAGTTCATCCAATAGAGGGGATAGTGGGGGTAAGACCTACCAGCCAAAATGTGTCTTCAGCTAATGGGGAATATAATATCTGGTTGCCCAGGCTGCTGCCTTGTCAGCCTTACCCTATATAGTAAAATTCTGGGGACATTTCCAGAAAGCATCCAGGTAGGTTGCATCAGGAGCTTTTCACTGACAGCATTTTCCATCCCTTGCTGTTTCAATTCAAGTGGAGCTGTTTGTTAAAATACATTATTATTTTTTGTTTAAAGTTTGTTTGCAGTCTGCATTCATTAAAGAGCTGTGAACACTGGGCATTCTCAACAGGTTGGGAAAGCAACAGGGAGCATTTATGACAATCCGTTTCAAACATAGTCAGGCATGAGTGTCAAAGAAGGCAGTACAGTGGCTTTAAATAGATTGACATGGTGACATTTGACATAACACCCCAACTTCATGTAGAAAAATGGATAGATGATGATGATGACTTTTCAAACACAGTTGCACTGCAACTAACTAGGTACCTGTATGAGTATGAGAAAAGATTGGCTTTAGTTTCACCTTTATCCCTAGTTCAGTTAATAAGAATCATCAGTTTGTCACCTTTACCAACTTTCCCTCTGCCTATGGTAACTAAATGGAGATAATGCCACCACTACAAGTTGACTCTTGTACATTTGTTCTTACATTACACAAATGTCAACGTGGTTCTGTAGGTACCAAACAGTATGTCCCACAGATTGATACATCCCAAAATATTGGGTTGTTTTCTAGTATAGTGTACTCATGAACTCATATCTGATCTAAAGTATCACTTATGTCCAGTGGGCATGAGGTCATCTTTAAAAGATTCCTAAGCTGCTATTCTCACCCTGGAGCCCCATATCTGCCTCATTTCTTTAACCCCAGGTTCAGAAACTTCCAACTGGGTCAGAGCCATTTCTGCCACAGCCAAACTTGTCTTGGTTGGATCCTTCCATGGATAAAATACATTAAATCAGCAGTTAGAGAGTAACAGTTTAGGTCCTGCAGACTTAATCCCCCATACATCTGTGCCATCTTTTGTTTCTTTCATCCAATTCCAGGGTGAGCACCACCCTAGAGAAGTGTGGCTATAAGTCTTTATAGATTGTCAGTAACTGGACATTCACCAAAGGAGATGATGCAGCTCACCAAAAAAACATATTTACAGTGGTGATTTTTGCCAGCAGTGGGGATTTTAGGCATCCGCAACACATAAGTTTGTCTTGAATTAGAAATTGTAAGAACTTCAGGTTTGTTACTGCAATATCCCCAAAGTTTTGACAAAGTTTTATTCCTACTCATACCACTTCCAATTGCCATTCCATGTCCATACCTGTAATGGGGGGTTTCTTCCACTCTCCAAACCATTGAAAGACCTACAATACCTCTGGCAAGTATTTTTGTAAATCTTGTATACATGGGGTACAGTTATCCACATATCAGGCATCAACTGATATATTGCCTGATATGGATGGAATACTCCAGATGGATTAATTCTGCTTTATATAGAGGCTTAGCCAATTCACTGTCAAGGTAAAGTAATTTGAAAGTGGAAACCCGTGCCATCTGCCTCTAAATAGCTCATAGGACTCTGATATGGAATAATTGGTGACCATCCTGGCTCTGGGGACTTTGTACAGCAACTGACCATTGTTGAGAAAACTAGCTCTTTAGTTTTCACTGACATTAAAGAGATAAATTGATAACTCGTTGGATTTTGTTTAAAATGTACTGTACCTGATGTTTACTATTATCTGTAGTGGAACTTTTCCTCCCCGGGCCTCTACTGAAAATGGACATATATAAAGTTAGACTAGCCTGGTTGACAAATGTAAAATAAATAAATAAATAAATTATTCTTATCTTCTTTAGGAAATGTGAGGATACTGTTACTCTGGCAGAAGGGGTTATCCTACTATGGCTAGACGCTCCATAAAAAGCACTAACAGGCTTGGGGATAGTAGGTCTTTTGTTACCTTGTATAGATCAACTGGACTACGATCTGGCTTGGGGGCTTTCCCAGCTTTAAGGTCATAAATTGCTTTAAGAACCTCTCCTAGTGAAATAGGGCTGTCCAGATGTGCAAACGCTTGCTCACTTAGTGTAGATAGACTGTAGAGTTAGAGAAGTGTTCCTACAGACTCTTCAGCATAGAGGGAGGATGTTGATATAATACTGTGTAAGTTTCCCTCATGCATGGATTTATGCCATTCTCAGAGTGTGTAATTACTCCCCAAGGCCTGCCATAAAGTTAATATTGAGTGCTCCATCTATGGTCTTTCAATAGAGCAGCTAGGAACTTTAGGGACTAGATTAACTTTACTCAGTGAAATAGATTAATCCTATCCTGTTTCTGTTCTTGGTTAGCATAGGTTATGGCTTTTATTTCCCTTTTGGTACCATCTATTTCCCTCAGTATATCTCCATGGCAACATTTTGATCATGTATATTGATCTTGCAAAATAGCTAGTTTAGCTTCAGCTGCTCTCTATTTCATATCCTCAATATACAGTTCCTTATGTTGCAGATACTTAACTAAGGTTAAACTTAGACATATCTCAAAGTGACCAGGTGTTTGCTGCTAGAGTCTGGAAATCATCCAAGAGCTGTATCACTAACTTTCTGATTTCCCCAAAGACAGTCTTGGTTAACTAACAATAGAGGAACAAGCTTATAATTACATGGTAATTGGCTAGGGAAGTCTCTATCCCATTGAAAAATAATTTTGTTATGATCCAAAAAGGCATCTTGTTGAATACTAACCATATTTATCCCATCAACCCACTGCTGTTTAAGGAAGAAAAAGGCAGTCCTACTTGCTACACAGGTTTGAGGGGAAAAGTATGTTAGCTCTTTCTTTCCTTGGTTAAATGCCTTCTAAATGTCAATGAAGTGGAGCTCCTACACACACTCTTCTATATCAGTTCTGTTCTTACCTCACCTTGCCCTGTCCATTGGCATTCTGTCCAAATAGGGATCCAATGTCACATTAAAGTGTTATCCAATAATCAAAGGAAGATAGTACCCCTCCCCTCCCAATATACAACTGCTTTATGAAATGAGGAAAAGGGCTTATTAATGAAATAAGGAAAAGGGCTTATTTATGAAATGAGGGAAAAGACTTACTGTCCTCTGTATTGGGGCAATAGAAGTTTGCTAACAGCATGCAGCCCTGTGCTAACAAGCCTTAGCCACCACTCACCCCCATATCTCTCTTTATGTTCAGTTTTGCTCACTTTAACAGGGTACTTACTAGGATTAGTACCCCTTTAGAGCCTGATTTGCCATAAGCAGTAGTATACAATCCCTTCTACACCTTTATTAGTTGTGGTAGTTTACTTTCTTTCAACTTCGTCTCTTATATGATGGTCATTTAAATATTCTTCCCAACCAGCTCCCTCCATGTCAACACATCTGTACTTTTGTGTGATCCAGAATATTGATTTGTTGTCTATTGTTTTCTGCTGATGAGCCCAGGTAGGGTCTCAAATTTCTCTTATGCCATGTGGGCATGAGGTCATAACTAAAAGCTTCTAGAGCTTCTTTTCCTACCTCTGGGGTCCCATGCTCTCCTTGTTTTTTTACCCCAGGTTCAGACACTTCCAAGTAGGGCAGCGCCAGCTCCAGCCACAGCCAAATTGGCTTTGGTTGCATCATTGCTAGGATAAAATGCATTGTCAGCAGTGCCAAAAGATAATAAAACGATATTCCAGGAGAAACACCAGCAGGGATGTACTGATGTGACAGGAGCTCCTGGGCTACTTAAAATGATATAAATTAATTCTCAGTCGGACCAGAACTGGTCATAAGGGTATGAAGTCAAATAGTGTACATTATAAAGGTAGTCACCCTGAAATTAGTAACCCATGGTAGTATTTTATAAATATTTTATGCCTGTGCTCTAAGGCAACAATGGCAGATGAAAAGGCTGGCAGCCTGAAAGGGATACACATACACACACACACGCACACACACACACACACACACACACACACACACACACACACACACACACACACACACACACACACACACACACACACGCACACACACACACACGCGCACACACACACACTTACATAAATTAAGTACCTAAATTCCTGCATCCAAATAAATACTGAGAAATGAATGGCCACTATGTGCTGCTTTGATGAGTTTCTCAAAGAAGTTTGCTAAATTAAATAGGCATGATATCCCTTTCAGAAAACCATGTTGTTGCAGGTCTCAAACAGTAAATTTTTTTTTGTTATATTTCAGCTAACAAAATCAGATATAGTATGCTCCACTGCTTTGCAAATTAGGCTTTGTCTATAGTTCCTGTGTTTTGACATGGGCCCCTTTATGGAGTAATCCAATGATATTTTTCTCCATGTCTCAGGAAACTGCCCTTTGCTTAAGTGATTTAGTTGAGCAGTTTCAGAACTGGTTTCAAGAGGGCATATTTGGCACCGCTGACTAAGCAACCAGAAATATTGTTGAGTACCACAGAAATGGAATTTGAAGCTTTGGTAAGTACAAATAGTATATAGTCCATAATACTCTTGGAAGGGAAAATGGACTCCGAAATTTATGGAAGTTCAATGACTATGTCTTGTGTGAAGTTGACATTGAATTTATCTACAGAAATATTAGCTATATCTTTAGGTCTGGAATTGGCAATACTATTATGACTTAAATCAAAGGATTGCTGTGCATTAATCCTTAATTGCCTGGCATATTTATAGAAGAATTTGTGATTATACTTCATTTTAGATGCTAATTTTAAATTTGTGTCATACTTTGATATTCCTTATGGTTGCTTTTACTTTTTTGCTGATCTTTTTAATATAGTTTTAATGTGTATAGAGTTTGATTTATTATAGGCCTCAATTAGCTTTTTATTCTACTATAAAGTTTAGCAATGCTGGTATTTCATCATTTTGGCTTATTTTTACTTTCCTCACTATATTTAGCTCTGTTTGGGACAGTTTGGTTTATACTGTTTATTAGAGAGGATTAAAATGCATTGGAATAAGTGGGAGCTGAAGCTACATGCGGCCTCAAATTGGCAGTTGAATTTTGAGAGCTCATCATCTAATTCCAATAGATATGTATTTCTACATTCCTTGAATACAGAGGTGTTCTTTGTGGTGAGGTTAGATGTCCTAAAGGAAAATATTACTGATTTGTGATTAGATTTGGGAGAACTGAGCATACCATGGTGCAATCTTAGTGATGATGAGGTCAAGTGGATTGAGACCTATAGTGGGATGGTTTACTATGCATACAAAAGAGTAAATGGACATCAGAAGCACACAGATGGAAAATGCAAATGGGATTAATCAGTTAAAACACTCCGTTGTGGTAATTAGGGCAACCGATTGTAACGAGTTACTGAATAGATTTAAAGTGCATCAGTTTTTATTTGATAACAGTAATAGCTCTGTTACAATTTACAAGTGAACTCATAACTGCAGACTGTATTTTATGCAAGAACGCACAAAATAGAATATAGCTTTTCAAAGACAGCTAACACTCTTTAACCTTCTCCGTTAAATCACTGAACCTATGCTGCCCTGAAAGCTTGTATGGATGTGTCCTTTAGCATCAGTGCTAGCATAGCATTTCATTTATCCAGTCAGTCTTTTTTTGTTCAAACATATCACTATTAAAATATGGTGTTTCTGATTGTAAACTGTAATCTATGTACTTCTCCTAACTTTTCAAGTTGATTACTTTATAATTTGCATGCAGTTTTTCATGTGATCAGGTAATATCACTATCTTCTTTAAGGAAACCTCATTCCTAGTTTATTTGTTCACAATATCATTTGCTGTCATCTCACGTTTAATAGATTAATTTTGTTCTTGGTTCTTATTGTTATATTTTTATTGAACAGGGCCTGGAACAGAATCTTGTGGAATATACCAGATCAACAGATTATCTTTAGAAAGTATCCAACTAGCTATTACTTTATAAGTTCTTTCCTGTATTTAACTGTTTATTTAAAGATGATCGGCATCTTGACAAAATTACATGCAACCTCTGCATTCACTTTTCAAATTTAATGAAGTTCACTCATGGTTAGTGGCTAGTCTCATCCTACTTTCAGATAAAATGATGAGTTTATGTGAAAAAAGGACTACCAAAGTACAGAACTGTCATAGCTAATGCTGTCACATTTTTTGTAGTTGAGGCTCTCATGGGTGGTCCGCTATAACATGAATCATTCTTACGTTATTATCTTTTTCCATTTACATACCCATTTGTCCATACAAACTACAATTTCATTTAATGGGGGATATGGGCGTATCCTTTTTTTATTATTCTATTTATTTTAACTACTTGTTGCTCCTGGTTGTAACAGCAAGTTTATAGTGAGAGAAAAGTCACTCGAATAGTACTTAATGAGCACTGCTCTCTGTGCTTATTAAGTATTAGTCATTTCTGAGTTACAGTTCTCTCACTTTATCATTTTTATTTTATTTTATTAATAACAATTCTTTTTTTGCTTGCTTCACACAAGAGTAGATCAGCAGGAACTGACCTCATGTCATCACTATTTTAGAAATGATAACATGAGTCCATGCAATGTTCCACAATGCCATAGAAAACTGCTCACTTTTGAAATGAATGTACACAATTATAGATAGCGTCCTTTTGTCTGGGTGAATACACACGGTTCAGTTTTACACTCATCGAGTTTCATTTCCTAACGTGCCAGCTCACTGTTGCCTTTTTACAGGTACATCAATCTTACTGTGATTTCTATAAGTGCTGTTCATCAGTAATTGGTAGTTTTATGATTTCCTTTTTTCTGAGGGGGTTTACTATGCATAATTGTTTCTTGTTATTACTCAACCCAAAAACATCCCAAAACTTGGGATGGCACTACTTAAAACAGCATTTTCAAGGTACCAAAACACAAAAACATTTTCCCCAGGTGACCAGCCTCCCTGTATGCTTGACATGAGGGCAAGGCCTCCACAGTCCTGAAATACATCTATCTATATATCTATATTTATCTATCTACTTACGAGAGATGCACTTATATATCCAAATTGGAAGCCACACACTCTCCAGCCAAGACCGGAATAGCTGGTCAAGAGGAGAAGGTCAATGCTTGCACCACACCACATGGAACACATAGCCCTCCAGAACACACACCAGCACTGCCTTCACATAAAAACACAAACCACACACCTACCTTTGCTGAGGCTCTCAATAAAAATCTACCCAAACAGCAGAAGCCTCCAAGGCAGAAATGCACTCTACCACCACAACATTAATCACGAGACACATGACTCTCCTAAACAGTGTGCTACTCAACCAAAGCCCCTAAGGCAAAACAGCATTCCCAACACACTAGTTACAGGTGACTCGATAGTGAGGCAGAGTGATGTCCAACTCACTAGGGTGAATAAGAAGGTAACAGTCAGCTGCCTGTCAGGTGCCAGGATCCGCCACATAATGCATGCACTCAGGTCACTCAACAACAGGTACAAATATGACTCTGTCATTGTACATGTGGGTGTGAATGACCTGAGACGTACCTCCCTGGACTACATGAAAAGAGACACGGAGGAGCTCTTGGATTATGTAGCCCTGGCGAGTATGACCCTAGCCCTGAGCATCCTACCATCACCCAGAATGATACCACAGTAGAAGCAGAAAATGATTGATTTCAACAATTGGCTACGTTACTGGTGTCATTCTAAGGGTATCCAGTATCTGTCTGCCTGGGATGACATGATTGACAGACCTCGATACTTTGCCAGAGATGGCCTGCATCTGTCACCCCTGGGCTTCTGGATACTGTCCAAAGCTCTTGCCACCCCTATAGTGCCTTTTCTAGGTGGTGTTCCAAAGACCAAACTACCACCGTAACAGCTACAAATAAATGCAAACTGAGGGTCATGCTGCTCAGCGCTAGAAGTCTAAATCTCAAAATGCACTCACTCAAAGCACTCCTTAAAATGGAGAACATTGACATTTGTGCTGTAACAGAGACCCGGTTCAAGGCAGCAGAAAGCACGCCTGCACTACCAGGCTATAACTCATTCCACAGCTTTCGGCCCCAGAACTTGGACTGAAACCTCCAAAGGCACTGGCGTTTCTATATTCCTAAAGGATGCACTTACCTCCAGACTGGTGGCCCAACATAATGCATCAGAGATACCTCAGGTACAGCTAACATTGGCTAAGACAGCGATTCAGGTCGTAGCCAGCTATAGGTCCCCAACCATGTCCCAAGACTCACACTCCACATTCCTAAGCACCCTGGAGAATATTAGGGTTCAACCTAACACTCTCATACTGGGTGACTTCAACTACCCCTTCATTAACTGGGAAAACTACTCATGTACCAATATACTTGCCCAATGTTTCCTGGAATTCATTAATTCCAATGCCCTGGACCAGTTCGTTCTTACTGCCCTAGAGGTAGCAACATCCTTGACCTGGTCATTACTAACATGGGTGACCATTGCTCTACACCAATAGTCAACTCCTCCCTGGTTAGATCCAACCACAAACTAATCACCTTGGAAATCCACATCCCTCCCACTCCCCTCCCGCAAAGGTAAACACCATGAAAAACCTCTCCAAAGCTAACTTTGGGCTCCTAAAAACAGAGGTGGCTAACTTCACGGCACCCATGCAAATGGAGAATAGTTGCATGACTGCCGAATCATACACCAATACACTGTACAAACACGTACACAAAAGCATGGATCTCACCATACCCAATAGAACGAAGACGCTCTCCTCCAAAAAAGGAAGCCAATCTGGTGGTGCCCTGCCATAAGCAAACTCTACAACAGAAGGAGGAAACTGATGTGGAATAAAGTGAAGTCCCAAGACTGGAAAAACTCCCTTATCAGCCTCAACAAAAAGTTGAGATCCCTCATCAAATCCTTTAAAGCTAGCTATGAAAACAGAATTGCAGCAGATAGTAAAGACAACCACAAGGACTTCTATAGTTATGTAAAAAATCTCCATGGCAATACCCAGATTTGCTATGAGCTACTGCACAATGGTACCTCCTATACTGAGCCAACAGATATTGCCAATATACTGGCGGACAGATTCAGTGCCAACTTTATCCCCCCCAAAGGACCAATCACAATACCAGTAGATTGCCAGGCACCCAGTATTACTGCTGCACAGGTTAAAACAACACTGTCCAAGGCCAAGAATACAACTTCTATGGGACCTGGCAATATCCCTGGCTGCGTTCTACAAGAACTACAGAGTGAACTGGCACCTCACCTGTGTGCCCTGTTCAATCACAGCCTCACCTCAAGCTTTGTCCCTACCGAATGGTGCACTGCTACAGTCATCCCTCTCCACAAAGGAGGAGTGACTACAGACCCTGGGAACTATTACCCCATTAGCCTGATGAGTCTGATATGCAAAGCTATGGAATGCATCATCATGTATCTAATAAACAAGGATATAGGGAATCTCCAAACTCTGGATCCCACACAGTTTGGTTTTTTGAAGGCTAGATCACACCTGCTCAACTTGGTCGACTTCTTTGAGTCAGTCACCAGAGCTGTGGATGAAGGCAAGGTAGTTCTTACAGCCTACCTTGATCTGGCCAAGGCCTTTGATACCATTCCCCACTCAGGAGTCATAGAAAAACTCACTAAGCTAGGCATCAACACCTATATCACCAGGTGGGTTGCAAACTGGCTGACAGATAGAACCCACAGTGTGAAAGTAGCTGACACCAAGTCAGACTGCCGACCAGTCACGAGTGGAGTCCCACAGGGTTTGGTCCTGGGTCATCTTCTGTATGCTATCTACTTCTCTGAAGTCCATGCCAACATGAAGGGACTCTGGCTGACAAAGTCTGCAGATGATTGCAAGTTGGGAGCTATTATTAACTCCCCAAGTGATGTTGACATCCTACAGAAAGGTCTCACTGAGACCAATGACTGGTGTCAGAACTATGGCCTTAAGCTCATTGCCAAAAAATGTGTCATCATCCCCTCTGGGAAAAACCCAGTTCCCATGAATTACCACATTGATGGTAGTCTACTGAACACAGAAGGCATTATGAGAGATCTGGGAACACAGGTTGACTGCAAGTTCTCTTTTGACCACTAAATTGTCACTGTGGTCAGAAAGTCCTTCTATGTGGCACATCTCATTACTAAGGGTTTTGCATCCAGGAAGAAAGAGATCATTGTCTTCCTCTACTCTACCCTCATTAGGCCAGTCATTGAGTACAATGTCCCATTTGGCATGTACTTTGCTAGACACCTGCAACAACTGGAGAGGCCGCAAAAGTACCCCACAAAGAGGATCCTAGCCCTTAAACACTTGTCCTATATGGACAGACTCAAAAAACTCCAACTATTCTGTCTCATATCACCTACTTAGAGGTGATTTCTGCTTGACTTACAAAGCTATGTCTGACCCAGCTCTGTTAGAAATGCTACCTCTAAAGAAATCCCAATCCCTCCACACTACACGCTCCAGAGACCTCAACCTCATTACTACAATCAAAAGAACGTGCTGGAGGGACAGGTTCATAACACAGAGACTGCCCATGCCATGGAATAGACTTCCCATACATGTCAAACAGAGCACCTCACTGGCCCTCTTCAAGAGAAATCTTGATGAGTGGATGGCAAATAGAAAATTCACCCCAGGGATCACTCCAGTGGCTTTACTCGACAGAGGCACTCGGAATTAAGGTCGGGTGGCATGATGCCAGGGTAATCCTATGGGCTAGATCTGAGATCATATGAACTTGGAGCATTGTGCTGAATATTTGGGGTGTTAGACATACAGTGAATTAAATTCCAAATTCTGGTACTATGGACTAGAGCAGTCAAGACCAAGACACCCGGGTGGAGAAGTGGAACAGAAGAAGGAAGAAGAAACATTTTAGTATCCTGAAGGAATAGTGTTGGTTGCTTGATATTGGTTGGATGTTTGATATTGGAGGGATTGGAAAACCAGTATTCTAGCACAAAGAAGGAAGTGGAATGAGGTGCTTCTATTATGTGCTTGTATGCTACATTCTTTAAGCTGGAAAGCCTTTTGGACTATTATTCTTTGCAGATAGCTAACCTCTTGTAGGTATTGTTTTGTCATTCTGAATTGCATTGTAGAACAATTTGGATTATTAAAGAAAGGCTAGCAGTAAATGTGAATTGCAAATCTTGTTTTGCTTTTCCCCCTACTCAAGTTTCAAGGACATAAGCCCTAGATCCAGAGTCTGTTGCATCAATAATATCAGTCTGTTTCTTCATTCTAAATACGCATACATATGTTGGTATACATACATATGTACATAGTGACACCTGGATGTACAATAACCATTTATCCCTAAATGCTAAGAAAACCAAACTCATGTTATTCACCCCCCCAAAAAACAACACCACTAACCAAAAATGAATTTACCATCAACTCACTCAACAACACTTACCTCCAAGTAGTCCCGTATATCAAACTTCTAGGCATCATCATAGATGAACACCTAACTTTCAACCAGCATATTAACACAAACATAAAAAAAATATAGATCAGAAACCAGGCATCCTGTACAGGCACAAACACTTCCTTACCTATGCAGGAAGTATATCCCTTGCCTCTTCCTTTCTACTTCCATCCTTGCTCTGTGGTTCAACTCTCCTTACTGATATACAATCCCCTCTTAAATCCAAACTGGACTCATGCTACAATAAAAATGCAAAATTTGTAACCAGCTCCAGACATTCCTCCCACCACTGCGTATCCATTCAACATCTAAACTGCCTAGAACTTCCCCAACATCTAACATACCTGCAAGTAACCACAGCTCATAAGCTAATCTATAAGCCTTCTAGTTGCTCTGCCCTCTCATCTCTGTTCTCCATGTATCACCCAAATAGACCTTTGCGATCAATCATATGCTCCTTAATGTAACAAAACTTAACTTTTCTGTCAGGCAAATGCATTACCCATATGATATAGCAAAACTATGGAATGCTCTCCTTCCTTCATTTAGGTCTACTAGCAACCCTGAATGCTTTAAGGCTTCAGTGAAACAACACCTACTCTCCCATTGGCTATGTACATGTACCATCACTGACTATAAAAAAAAAACAATATTCCTAGCCTTCCTACGTTTCCTCCCCATCTCACTTACGGCTCAGACTCCTCATATATACATTCAGTGCTTCCAACTTACTAAGTCCAACATGTGCGACCCAGCCACATATAATCTACTATATCAGATACCTAGCATATCTTCTATTCATTCTTGATGCCCATATAACAATAGCTCTAAGGTTATACCTACTTTCAGTATCTTTAATCTGCTGCCCTCCATCTTTCCCTCTTTACTGCAAAACTGCAACACTGTATTTTTCACGCATTCGCTATTGTTCCATGTCATCAGTTGTATTCTTGTTGGCTTGCATAACAGCGAAGTCTGTATAACTAGTGTTATCTATTTTATTGCATTGTCTGTTCTGTAATGTAGTGTTCTGTACCATCGCTGCTTGATTTTTGTATTTTGATTCTGTAGCTTTATCATGTTGTTTATTTTTGGAGCTTTTCTCTCTCCAGGTCTCTTCTGAAAATGGGCTCATCCTGGTCCAGTAGACCTCCCGGTAAACAAATACATATAAATAAATAATAAATAAATACACACACACACACACACACACACACACACACACACACACACACACACACATATATATATATATATGTGTGTGTGTGTGTGTGTGTGTGTGTGTGTGTGTGTATGTGTATGTATATATGTGCACTGAAATTGAACAAAATACTCAAATCTCGACATTTACAAACTTGACAACAAGATGATGACTTTGCAAACACAGAAATGCTACAACACATGCGCTGAATGACAATCTCAGCATAGTCAACACTTAACATAAAAAATATTTAAAAAACATTGTCTTTTGCAGGTGGCTGTTTCAATTGATTGAAGAATGATTGTCACTGCAGTTCATTGATGAATGGAAACAACACCAAAACAGTGTTTTTGTAGGAGGACAACCTCCCTGCAGCCACTAAATGGAGGGCTGAGCCCCACACACCCCTTGCTGATTATATATACCCATTCTGAGATAGCACTGCAGTAGGGAAAAGGGTACATTTCCTGATCCCCATTGTACTGGAATCTTAGTCAAAACTGTCAAAAAACTACATTTTCGATCATGTGGTCTCAAACATTTATGTTTTGATAATGTCGTTCACTGACCTATTGACATAGACCCACTAATTATAGATACTAAGTTTGAGATCACACTATCTCAGGTAAGACATATTTCCCTTCCCTGGGAAGTGGATGATCTTCCCTACCTATCAGTCATCTGTTTAGTCAATCAGATTTTGTCAGATATATGGATGTTGACCAAAGACAGAATACATTATAAGAGTTAACTGTGGATGATATAGTGTTGTATGGTGCTGCCACTATTACTGTTAACATATCATAGCTCTGAGGCTTAACTCTGGTTTCTGTTGCTGTCTGTCTGTGCTGTCTGCATCTTTTCCTCATGCTTATCTAGGAATACTCCTTTGCCCTATCAGAAGCTTGAGACTTGAAAGTATGGCTCACCAAACTAGGAGATTTTAAAAGCCAATGAAATAAAATAACAGAAAGGAAAGAAAGTCACTATCATTCATTAAAAGTGTTTTTTAGATGAGAGCAAGCCCTCTGCATCCCTTAACGTGAGGGGAATTCAGCTCCTCTTGTATATACTTTATCCTTCATTGTTGTTGTGTTGTGTCATTCAACTTATCCTGGTTAGGGGTCGCCACAGCGGAACTCCGGTCCGCTAATGTTTGGTAGTGGATTTTTATGTGCCGAGTTACCAGCCATGATGCACAAGCTTCACCGAAGGTACGCCCATTCACACATGCCTCCACACAGAAGACGCTATCATTCATTGTTATTCCAGGTATAAAGGGAATGCTCCAAATTACAGCAAATTCAAGGAAAATATGTATTTCCTTGAAGTCTCACCTAGTTTCAAAATACATTTTTTTTTTAATTGGGAAAGTGTTTTGAATTGCCCTACTTTTTTTCTGAATATACATGTTTTCTTGTTTTGGATATTGATGATTTTCATGCACTGAAATACTGAATAAAAGCATCAGACTATATATATTTCCTGTTGTATTTTGTTAGGAGATTATTGCAGAGTAAAAGAACATTTGTTTTTATTTTGAAATGTGTTAACTGTCTAATCTCAGAGACCCTCACACCTTGTTTCAAAGGAGACACATAGAGTTCAAAACTCTGCATAAAGATCAAAAGGAGAAATTTTCATATAGCTAGACAGACAGATACAAAATGCTGGGAATACATATTATTTACACTTTGTATAAGAGACTCAAATAATACAGAAATCAGTCATGCAACAAAAGGGATCTATTAATATTTCATAAAGCCTATGTATTACTCAGAATATACATACTCACTGTTTGGTCGCAGCAGCTGTATCAGGCATGATAGAGCTATTTATAGGTATTTGTGGTGAGATTATGGTATCTGCATTAGTAAGTGATTTCCATAAAAAGGCAAGAAAATTCTCATACTGTACCTAAAAACAAATAAAGGCAAATAATAACTTGAAATACCTTCTATAAATGATATTCACTTTACTCCTACTGTTACATGCATGCATATATAGGTAGTAATATATCAACCATCTCCAACATTCATTATATCCATTCTAACAATCTTTCAGTATTCATATACGGCCATATAATGAGTGCATTTAAAATAATAACACAAAGCTGCACTTTACTATTGCAAACTGTTATTTCATAAGAGAGTTTATTTGACAAGATTTAAAATGCATACCAAGAAACATGGGCCTGGCAATTTAATCAATAGATAATATTAAAATTTGCATATTATAAGGTCGTGTTTAGAACTGTGTGTCAGCCACAAAGTTCAAGAACTTTAATTTTTCAGACATAAATCTGTATAGCTTTTTATTCAGTGGTTGTATAAGTAAGCGATAATGTCCAAAATGGAAATAATGGACCACCTAGGGATTTCATGAGGCCCAGCACCGCTATCTGTTAAATTGTTTTGTATTTGCTTTATTGTTACTATATGCATACTTTTATATTTCACTGTTAAACAGTTCCTGGTTTCAAAACTGGAGTAGATTATACAATTATTGTTGGAATAAGTATTTTACTTCTGCAATATAAGTTACTTAAGTGTTAAAATAATTTCTACACACATACAGACTTAACATACATACACACAAACAGATACATGCAGAGAGAGACAGAGACACACCCCAAGATTTAGCAAGCTCTGCATGGCATGCAGGAATAGTACAGGAGCTGCTGGAGGCAATAAGGCCACCGAGAGATCCAGGAACATGCTCCTGGGATGTGCACTAGTGCTCCTGCACTATTCCTGCATGGGCACAGCTCCTGTATGCTAATTACCCCATTTGCAGGTGAAAACCATGCAAATGAAGTGAATTAGTGATCCAGGAAGATGGCAGCTGTCCGTGCAGGACTAGTGTAACCTGTAGAAATGTACTCGGTCATAATCGAGTACATTTCTGCAAACTCCAAAATGGAGCCATGACAGCTCCAAATAAAGTGTGTATATAATGTGTAAAGCATGCCAATGGCCAAATATATGGCCATTGGCATGGAAAACAGTTGGAAAAAAAAATGTTTTTTTTTTTTTGGCCAATTTCGGTCGTTTAAGAGTAGGGCAGCAGCACGCAAACAGGATCGACTGGAAAATAAAAGAAAAACCCTGAAAAAAGCTTTCTCTACAAAATCACAATTTTGCCATTATAGTCAATGGCAGGCAGAAGACAACAAGGCCAATGGATAGTGGTTGCTAGGGGGGAAGGCTCAGTGTGGGACTTGTAACTAGGCATTAGCAGGCAATCCTATGCAAATGAGGGGAATGATACTGAATCATAGATTTCCCCTCATGGATAGACTGCACACAACAGTGTAGGTGCAGGAAAACCATGGTGCAAGCCTAAGAGTTAGCTGACATCATAGAGGGGTGTGTCAGGCATACTGTAAGCTTATTGGACCTCTGAGGCTCGGGTTTGCCCTTAGCTTAGCAGTGCTAAGGAAGGGGGTGTGTCTAAAGCTGCCTAGCACTCTTTACATTGCCTAAACGGGTGTGAGCACTGCGCACCAAGGTTTAAACAAAAAAAAAGTAAACCAAGAAATAGAAGCTCCATTCACATCTGAGCACTGGGTTTGTGTGGTGCACCCCTGGGGTTAAACAGGAAGGCAATGGGAAGTGAAAAGAGCAGTAGGAAGGTAATCAAGGAGAACTAGCATAGCTAGCAGGTGAAATGTATCAGAATCAGCCAATTACACAGGCAGCAGCCCAGCCCAGCACACTACTATAAACTATGCAACCACCTTTCCCTCTGGGTTTTCCCACAAACTCTACACCACTGGTGTACATAAATGGGAAAATTTCACCTAACAAAAGCAACAAAATGATAGGGGCTGCATTTGCTTTCATAAATCAACATGTGGAAGAGGCTGAGGGTGGTGAGGATGAGAATGACGACCAACCCACAGTGAGGAGAAGGAAAAGAGTGAACAGACCCAGAGTAATCTACCAGGGGCTACATGAGCTGGAAATAATGGAACGCTATAGGGTGGACAGGGACCTCCTACAGCAAATTGTTGAGCTGTGCTGGACATGCCTCACACACAGAACCAACAGGGATGAACCCATCCCAGTGGATACCAAGGTATGTGTAGGCCTAATAATACTAGCCACAGGTACCTTCCAAAGGCCAACTGGGGATATAATAGGGATCTCACAGAAATCAGCATTGAGGGTACTCCACCAGTTCCTGGATGCCATGTCAGCACATGCCAGTGAGCACATATATTTCCTCAACACCCATGAGGCGTTGACCAGCAATATGCATCTCTTCCACCAAATAGCAGAATATCTTGAGGTAGTGGGTGCTATAGACTGCACGCACATACACATCAAAGCATCAACCGGTGAGCACGGTAGGGTCTACATAAACCACAAGGGCTTCTCCTCCATAAACTGCCAGGTCATGTATGATGCCCAGGGCATTATAATGAATGTGTGTGCTGGCAGCCCTGGAAGCTATCACCACTCCCACATCTGGCATATGATGCAGCTGTACCAGAGATTTGCCAGTGGGGACATCCCATATGGCCCCCTAGTGGGGGATGCTGGTTACACACTGGAGCCATGGCTGATGACACCCATCAGAAATGCACACACACCCAAAGAAGAACTTCATAATGAGGCACACGCACAGACCAGAATCATAACAGAGCGTGTGTTTGGGATGCTCAAGTCATGGTTCTGGTGCCTGGACATATCCAGTGGAGCCTTGCAGTACTCACCAGCTACATGTACCCAAATTGTCATTGTATGTGCCATGCTACACAACATGATCCTGCAGAAACAACTGAAGCAAGAACAGCATGGGGCAGGGCCACACAGCCCCCCACCATTGCCAAAGCCTGCACAGGCACAGAGTGACTCAGAGGAGGAACAACCTGAGCCTGCCCCAGTAGGCAGAAGGAGGCATGCCCCAGTATGCCCAGGCCTTGGCAAAGAGGCTATGCATAGCACATACAATGACAAAATAGGAATCCAGGGAATGACACGTCTCTCTGACTCGCACATACAGTAAAAGGGGTGCCAAACATGACACTACCTATGCTTAACCATGTATAGGGAGTGTACTATGTGCATCCAACATAGTCAGCCCTCCAGCCCCATCCTCAATACTGGCACAGTCACAAGGTAAGTCACTCTCCCTATCAATTGCTGAATGGAGTAGTATTTTCTGCTACTTGTATCTATGGTATGGATGTGAGCATGCAAGGGAACTGGGTTACTGAATGGGGTGCCAGTAAATAGTAGACACCTATATTAGCAGCATGAAATCTGTAACAAATACTGGTGTTAAAACCCACACAGGACATGTGGTGGGCCAAATGTGTGTCCATAGGACACACACTTGCAAGTCAGTGAGACTTACATACCCAACAACAGTCTCAGCCAGCAGGACAGTGGTAGACAAACACAAAGAAAGGCTGTGCTAAGGCCTCTGATTGATGGTTATGGAGAACAGCCCCCTCCAGACCTACACAGACAGACTATAACAGGTCAGGCAGTGGGATGTTAGTTTTGAAGGGTAAGAAGTCCGAAACTGAAATGTAGGTCAATAAAACCTAAGAACTGGAGTACACTGCAATGCCTCTAGTCTGCGTGATAGGTCAGAATACATAATTAAATGGAGTACCTGAAATGCTAGTACAGTCATAGCAAATGTGTACAGTTGTCAGGTGTGACCCCCCCCCCCACAATCCTATGTAGAAATGTAGTAAGATGTATGAGTAGGTATAATAATAGTGGAGCACAGATTACCAGAGCCAGCCAAAGTAGCAGGATAGATTGTAGCACGTGTACAGTATGCAGAGCTGTATGTGTTAGGTTGGTGTGTGTTGTATATTGTGTGAGAGTGGTCAACATGTAGGCATGGTGGGTTGTGTCCTGGTGGCCAATGGCCAGTACTGCTGATGACAGGGCCAAGTTCTTATAACTGCAGTGCCAAACACAATGCATCCCAGCAAGACACATTCCAGCTGTATGCCATACTAATTGTTCGGATGTAATATCTGCGACCATCTGAAAGATGGACATGGCATGAATGTGGGCCCAGACATACAAACAGTACACAGGTGGAAGTACCCTAGACAGAGAGTGTATAAAATGTTGCTGTCAAATGGACACACCTTTGGAATTGTACATACAGGTGAGCAGCACATTAGTTTGGTTTATAGTAATGAATACTGATGTCACAGGTATGAAGTACTGAGAAAGTCCTGATGTACCTGCATAAGCCAGCACAAGTGGAATGCCCCACGTATATCTGTGAGTCAGCTGCAAGTAGCTTTTATAGCACACATGCACCCAGCTCACTCCACCATCAGCCACAGGTACCTCGTAGGCCTTATCCCTGCTTTTGGGAATGAGTACAATGTGATGCCTACCTCTGTATGGGAATAGCCACAGAATGCAGCATGCTGAAGAGGTGTCCCATGCAGGTGTGTCCCTAGCTGTAAGCAGTACCCTGCCAGCATCCACATCACTGGTTCAATAAGGACAGAATCTATTGACATTAACACCTTGCACACCTACCCTGCCATCCCAGGGCAATATAGGGGCTTGCAGCCTGGGACTGTAGGAGTGACACATTGCAATGGCCTATTACAGATGGCCTGCATCACTACCAAATGCCCTACAGTCCTCTGTCAAATGCTTTGTCTCACCCATACTGCCAATGTATGTTATCTCATGGACTCCCAAATAACAACATAACACAGTCCACAGAACCCAAATGCAAGGCCATTTCAACAAATCCCAGTAGCATGTCCACCATGTCCTACTGCATGAACTGTGGACCAACCCCTAAATACTGCTGGGATGAAGTGATAACTATAGGGGACTTATCAGATAATGTTTGCATAATGTTTGGAAGAACATAACATAATGGGGGGAGGTAGAAGCATGGACGTCATGGAGTGTGTGAAGTCAGAAACTCAGCTATGTGCACATACTATCCCTGCCTGCAAACACAGGAATGGGTGGCTACAAACCTGCTTGTAAACCAGAATGTGAGGGGGTAATGAACAGAAATATGAGCCCTGCCTCTGGGTAACCTGTGTGAATCTGTACAGCTGTGCGGTATGGCCACAGGAGGACATGGCCATACTGTCACGTCGATGGATATACAAGCATGGGATACCAGCATGGGATCCTCAGCCACCACTGTACCAAGGTGCTGAACCATTTACGCAGACCCATCAGGAAGTGTTTTCAGCTTCCCCTCCAGAATGGCATGATTATGCAAGAATATGTAGGCTGCAGACCACAATACTGGACACAGCTTCATTCACCCTGTGTTCCCCAGGAAATTACTGCAAGCAAATATGTATACCTGGTAGTAGTTGATGACATAAAACATTACAGTGTAAAACAGTACATATGTCTGAATATCTCTGCTAACACCAAAACTATGTAGCAGAAGCAGCACAGACACAATTGCCTACAGTAACCCACTATCATTTGCCCATTGTGACCCCATATTGTCAACCAATCTACAGATATCCTGCAGAAACAGGTTGCTAACTGTAGGTGTAGAACACAAAAGCTTGCACTGGAGTACAACCTACCTGGAAAGGATTCACACATTCAGTACAGAAGGTCATACTGGGCATGCTCCCACACTTAGAGAAACAAAGTCCATGTCTGACAACAAAATAATGAAAGGTCATGCTGGGCTTGCTCCTACACTTACAGAAATGAAGCCCATGTCTGGCAACAACAGTGGACTATACATATCTGACAGTTGCAGATGTTTGTGCACACACTCTACCTTGCACGCCAGTCATGCTTTTCACACACATCGGATAGGAATACACATATATATCCAAGGACAACACACTATAATAGGCCAAACGTACACATACATAGATGTGTGGAAGAGAGTGACAGATAGTGACAAAGAGCCTCCCATCATGAGGCCTGTCCTACCCAGCACACATCCAATTGGCTAAAACCACAAGATGTGCAAATGTAAATCACTGTAGACATTTGTCTTTGGTATCTCTCAGCACTATAGTGTCTGTGTGCTTGTGATAATTGTGTAACATGACTGTACAAGTCGTTATTCATCTAGCAGTTGTATACACGTACTTGTTAAATGTAAACCTGTGTGTGACTGAGTTTTGTGTGTGTGTGCTTCTAGATGAATGGCTTATGGCCCATTCAGACACACTGCACTCCCCATTGCCCTACTTTGGCAAGCCTGCTGATGTCATTCACCTTGAAATACACCTTTGGGGAAGCAGTAGCTGCATAAGCTCCATGTGTAATGCTATAGTGTGATGTACTAGTTAGGTAGGAGTTCTAATCCCGGACATGGCAACTGTGAGACTGTGTGCATGTGTGTGGTTGGCTGTGTGTGTGTAGGGATCAATGCATTTGTGGCCATTCACAGTCACTACACTCCCCATTGTCTTACTTTGGCAAGCCTGCTGATGTCATTCACCTTGAAATACACCTTTGATGATGGAGTAGCCCTATAAGCTCCATGACACATCTATAACTGTGTAGTGTGATGTACTAGTTAGGTAGGAGTTCTAATCCCAGACATGGCAGCTGTGAGACTGTGTGTGTGTGTGTGTGTGTGTGTGTGTTTGGTTGTGTGTATGGGGATCAATGCTTTTGTGGCCATTCACAGTCACTAGGCACTCCCAAATATGGAGAATATTGGTATCTGTGCAGTAACAGAGATCTGGTCCAAGACTCCAGAGAGCACCCCTGCAATACCAGGCTACAACTATTACCTGACCATTAACTGGGAAAACTACTTGTGTACCAACACCTTTGGCCAACGGTTCTTGGAATTCAGAATTCCCAATGCCCTGGCTCAACTAACCCATAGTCTCACCAGGGCCTTACCAACAATGGAAATTGATGCTCCACACCTATGGTCACCCCCTTGGTGGCAGGTCTGACCATAAGCTAATCACCCTTGTCATCCACATCCCTCCCCCACCCCTCAGTAAGGAAACCTCTGTAAAATACATCTCCAAAGCCAACATCATGCTACACAGGTCATAAGTGACAAACTTCATGGCACCCATGCAGACGGGAACTGAAAGTTCAACTGCTGAATCCTACACTAAGGCACTGTATGAGCACATCCACATGTGCATGAATTGTGCCATCCCAAATAGAACCAATATGCTCTCCTCCATGAAAAGGAGGCCAATCTGGTGGTCCCCTGCCATAAACAAACTTTACAACAAAAGGAGGAAAATCCCAGGATGCAAAAAACTCCCTTACCAGCTTCAGTAAGAAGCAGAGATCCCTCATAAAATCCTCCAACACAAGTTATGAAAATAATATTGCCAAAGGTTCCAAAGACAACCACAAGCCGTGCTATAGCTATGTCAGGAATCTAAATGGCAATGCTCAGAGCTGCTCTGAGCTACAACAGAATGGCATTAAATATACTGATCCCAAGGATATTGCCAATATCATGGCAGATTAATTCAGTGCCAACTGCATTCCCCTCTCACTCCCTAAAGGGACCATCTCAATACCGACAGACTGCCAGATTCCGGTAATAATGGCCACACAGGTAAAACCACACTCCCCAAAGCTAAGAATACAGCATCCATGGGACCAGACAACATCCCAGTCTGTATACTACATGATCTACAAAATGAGCTGGCACATCACCTAAGTGCCATGCTCAATCATAGCCTCACCTCAGGCTTTGTGCCCACTGAGTGGCGCACAGCTACAGTTATCCCCTCCACATGGGAGGATCTACTTGGATCCTGGGAACTACTGCCCCATCAGTATGATGAGCCTGATCTGCAAGGCCATGGAATATATTATAATGGAACTTATAAACAAAGACATTGGCAACCTTCAAACACTGGACCCCACTGTGATTGGGTTTGTGAAGGGCCTATCTTGTCTCCTGAACCTGATTGACATCTTTGAATCAGTCTCCAGACCTGTGGACGAGGGTAAGGCAGTCCACACAGCTTATCCAGACCTTGCCAAGGCCTTCAACTCCATCCCCCAGTCTGGAATCATAGATAAACATACTAAGCTGGGCATTAATCCCTGCAACACTCAATGGGTTGTCAACTGGCTTACTGACAGAACCCACACTGTAAAAGTAGCTGACTCCAAATCCAGCTCCAAACAAGTGACAATTGGTGTACCTCAGTGTTCAGTCCTGGGACTGCTCTCATTTGGCATCTACTGCTCTGAAGTACAGGTCAACACTAAGGGACTCTGGCTAACAAAGGTAGCAGATGACTGCAAACTGGGAGCAAGTATTAAACCCCCAAATGATGTGGATATTCTACAAAAGGGCCTTACAGAAACAGATGCTTAGTGCCACAGAGCCATGGGCTCAAGCTCAATGCCAAGAAATGTATAGTTATTCCCTTTGGTAAGAAACATGTACCCGTGAATTACCACATAGGTGGCAGTACACTAAACACCAAAAGTGTGATAAAAGACTTAGGGACACAGGTGGACAGTGGTTTCACCTTCGATAACCACATCGCCACAACAGTCAGGAAATCTGCCTATGTGGCACACCTCATTACTAAGGGCTTTTCATCCAGAAAAAAGGAGGTCATTGTCCCACTGTAGACATCTCTCAGTAGACCCAGTATAGAATACAATGTCCCATTTGGTATGTACCTCTCAAAACATCTGCAACAACTAGAAATGCCACATAAATACCTCACTAAAAGAATCACAGTCATAAGCATATACCCTATGCAGACCATCTAAAAATCATCCAGCTATACTCTGTCGCATATCGTCTACTCAGAGGCGATCTCTGCTTAACATACAAGGCCATGTCAAACCCAAAGCTGTTGGACATGCTACACTTAAAGCAATCCCAATCCCTCATTGCCACACATTCCAGGGATCCAAACCTTGTTGCCACAATGAACAAAACATATTGGAGGGATAGGTTCCTGACCCAGAGACTTCCCAGAATCTGGAATAGACTGCTCATACATGTCAAGTAGAGTGCCTCTTTGGCCCACTTCAAAAGTAACCTTGACGATTGGATGAGAGATAGGTAATTCATCCCAGGGAACACATCAGTCACCCTGCTAGACAAGGGTCCAGGGAAGTAAATATTGTGGTAAGAAATAGCCAGGGAATTGTTATGGCTAGGCTTGTATAGGCCCTAGGGCTGATAGTCTAGTGCTAACCTATGAATTACATTTTCCATTGCCCTACTTTGGCAGGCCTGCTGATGTCACTCACTTTGAAATACACCTTTGGGGAAGGTATAGCCCAGTAAGCTCCATGGCACGTGCAATAACTGCATAATAATGTAGTGTGATGTACTAGTTAGTTAGGAGTTCTAATCCCAGACATGGCAACTGTGAAACTCTGTGTTTGTTTGTCTGTCATCAGTATCATGTGTGGAGGTAGCTGTGAGTGTGTAATAACAGGACTCATTGTGAAGCGGGTTTTGCAAATTCTTATATGGTGGGCCTATTATATATCACAATGTCCACCTTACAAGGACAACAGATGTTAAACAGCAGAGAGGCTGGTGTAGACAATCCATACTCCTACATGTGACATTATGGATTGGGGAACAATATAGGCAACCCTTGTATTGCCTGCACACGAATTGCAGTCCTCCACTAGCTGATTGCATGTGGAACAGCTATGATAACATTCCCGTAGCCAATTGCATGGAAACACACTTCTATAACTAATAACATCATGTGGGTGTTGGTCCTTTTCATTCACTGTGAGCTGCACTTCATGTCGGTGTTTGGCAAACAGCATCACAGAGGGTAGTGAGATATACCTCTAACAACATTGAATGTAGAGACAGGCCAACAAACAGGAGGGGGATGTTCCAGACATGACTACAGAATGTAAGTCTTGCTCTTCTGCATTTGAAGTAATGTTGATTTAACAGGGTTTGTGTGGATATGGCTGGTCTACATGATTTAATACCTGTCATGACAGTGTTATGTGGTTGAGGAAACTCCCATCTGTAGGGCTATCTGCAGACTGGCCAGTGTTTGGAGTCTTATGTGTGTTGTGTTACTCACAGATTACCTGTCTTTAGAACTGCAGTAGCATAGTCTGAGGATTGCAGTCAGTACATGGTGACAGCCATGAGAGTTACTGACTTCATATCCCTCATAGGACATATGTCACAACAGACCCTGTTATGCCAGTAAATGTATGAGGTTATCACAGCAACATGTCAATATTGGCCCTGTGTCTGTGCCTCCAGCCACAACTCCGTCAACCTTTGTACATATGTCATGTAGTAAGAGGTGCATATGTTCAGTAGACCATTATTTATTGACATCATACCTGATAACAAACCAGTGAGATATCAGACTGCTAGACATGTTACGTATAGTAGGGGTTATATTTGTGGACAAACCCTGGACATTCTGTCAGAGTGTGTACAGTAGTGAGGTCTGTGTACTTATGGTGATTGTCGACAGTGAGTGTGTGTGTGTATTGTGAATATATACCATGGCCTGTGTACAGAGTGTGGTAGATGTCATTGTTCTTGGTCCTGTTCTATCTGATGTTGCATACTGCTCCAGTGGATGGTACCCTATCGGCTTACACATTTGTAGGGCCAAAGACACATGTGTCCCATACCACAGTCAGGCATCGGAATACACTGTGTATTGGTCCAGTATATATAGGGTTAGTGTGTGAGTGGTACATATGAGGATGGTGTTGATCAGACAGTCCATATACTGTAATATTAAGCATGCTTACCCTATGTGGCTGTAGCTGTGTTCACATTGGTTGTGGGTATACGCTTTCACACAGGTGTCTGTTACTCCATGCTGTTACATGCCTGTAGAGCCTGCTATATTTGCAGGTACATGTGTATTCCCCCATAAGAAATGTAGGTCAGTGTTGTGGCAGTATGTCTGTAGTTTGCACAGTGCTTTGTGACATGCCTAGCAGCTCAGTGTACTTACCCAGTGTGATGTTATGTCCAGATATTTGTCAGATGTACTGCTGCTGGGCCATCATAACTATTGTGCATTTCTGACAAAGCAGTGGAATGCTATACAGATGTATGTCACTAAATAGTGGGTAGTATGTGGGCTTGTGACCACCAGTTATTATGTGTCAGGACAGGCAGAAGTGTGTGAATGCATAAACTGTGTGAGCATATGTATTCCAGTATTTACATGATATACCCATTTACATGGCTGTTAACATCCACATTGTCAGGCTTGGTCCACGTGTCTTGCACTAAGGGGTTCTGTGTATACCTCTGAACTGACCAGAGTGTGTCAGACTGTCCACATTTATTGGTCATATCTCTGCTGTATTCCACAGGACCATTACTGTGATATCTGTGGTACTGTACTATGATGATCTTAGGATGTCTGTCAGTAACGGATGGTGTACATGTCAATAGCAGATGTGACCTTCCAAACACAACATTTCTGTTAAGACAACCCGTTACAGTAGCAACAGTCTACATTTATACCTGCAATACTTACATGAATCCCTTTGCACTAAAAGGTTGCGACTATTGGTGTGGAGATATGACTCCACTCCATGTTCTGGACATATGTTAAACATATAATGTATATATCAAACAGATTAAATTTAACCGTATCTGCGCGGGTTTGCCCATTGCTTAGTTACACATACTGTAGCTTAAATAGCACAAGAAGATAAATAGCAAGATACATTCACTTGAAGCAGTATTGTAATAGTGTAGTGAAAAGAGTGTTCGCTTTGTGAGTAGTCATTCCTGGTTTGATCCTCACTGTAGCAAATTCCATTTTCCATGTGAAAGCAATATATGAACATTTGTTTGCTGTATAACCTACTAACTAACATATATTTGTGAACTGGAGTACTGCATTAAGTGCAGATGTAAGGTGTCATTGTAATAATGTGGTAAAATCCACAGATAAACACAAGTGCCCCATACAGTATATGTACACATGATTCAGGGATACTAAGCAAAGTTGTAATGAATGATAAGTCCATAGAGTGTCCAAATCTACCACTTTCCCAAGACCTATGTTTCATTTCCCTCTAAATTAGTTTGGGGATAAGCGGGAGTAAGCATTCTTAAGCAGTAGTAAGTGGGTTTAAGCCTGTTTCTGTGGGGGTAAGCAATCCGCACACAGCTTAAGCAATTTCAAAGCTAACTCTCTGTAAGCATATTTAACCAGTAGTTAGCATTGCTTACTGTTGAGTAAACCTGCGCAAACCCACCTACAACTGCTTAAAAGTGCCTTAATCACTCTGTATCCAACAGCCCCTGTTCTGCCCAGCAACAAAATAAACAGGCCTTGAACCCAGGACCTTGTACACTATAGTCATAGCAGTTAACCAGTAAGCCATCACAAGTATACATAACATTGAGGTATACCCAAACAGATTCTCACTATAGCAAAATCACAATTTACATGTGAAAGAATCTATAAACAGTTTTATGTTGTATAACCTATTACATAACATATATATGTGAACTGGAGTACTGCATTAAGTCCAGATGTGAGGTGTCATTGTAATAAAGTGATGAAATCCCCCAATAAACACAAGGACCCCATACAGTGTACATACACATGAATCATGGATACTAAACAAATATATAACATGTAATGAATGATAAATCAATGCCAAACAGAAAATTGTATGCAAATTTAAATATAAGCAATGCTAAACATTGCACACCCCTGCTTACTAGGGGTAAGCAATGCATAGCCCAGCTAAATAAATTTGCCCATTGGTATACCCTTTAAGCAATGCCAGCCTTAGGTAAGCAGGTTTGTCCATAGCTTAGCATTTTCAAAACCGTCCAATCATGGCAAAGTGTGGGAAATCAGCCCTATTTAAGACCCACAGGTGTGAATACATCTCATAACTGGTTGCAGCTTCCTCCTGTAGGCACTATGGCTGGTGTCAGAGAAGGATCTCGCTTCTAAGCGCAGCACTGGAGCATCCAGGAGTTCAAAGTCATGGCAGGACTCCTTGTAAAAGACCATGACCAGAGACTGCTACAGGGCTAGTACCAGGGTTCCCAATATAAAGCAGAAGCATGGGACCATCTCACCCTTGACCTCACCAGTGCCAATGGCATGCTATGAACTACTGAGCAGGTCAGGCATCACTATGCTGACCTAAAATGGAGGAAGAGGGAGCTCTTGGATCAGTGGATCCAAGAAGCTAGGCAGTTGGGTGATGTCCCAGCCATGTGTAAGTACTCATTATACTACCTGTTTGATAATTGCCAGCTCATATATATTATGGATAGGTATGGCTAAATATTCCTCTAATGTCTTTGACAGTGGCTACAGAGCGGGCTGTGAATCAGGAAACACATGCCTGTAGGCTGCAGAGTCTGCATTGCAAGGCAGGTTAATAATAATCTTGCATGTACTCTCATAGTAAACACATCTAAAAGTAGTAGAAAGTTAATTGCCAGTATAAAACCTGTATTGTGTATGACATGTACTGAATAAACCAGACAATATGGCAGAAAGAGTGTCATATAGTTGTATGTAAATAAAAGGGGAATAGCCTGACAATAAAGGTCTAACTCCTGGACTGCTTGTGTTTACTCTGGTATCATATGATAATGTAGTGTTGCATTCTCTTAATAGTACTGTTGTATTAAGCACTGTTACCCACACTGCTACATAAATAAAATATGTAGGAATGTCTGTATACAACTGTTGTAATCACAAGGTCATATTGTACAACAGACGGAGACTTAGACAGAAAACAGTAAAAGGATACACAGCAAAATCCAAATACCACACTCTACTGTGATGTAAACAGTTGTATTTTAGCACACACAGCCATGATTTGAATCCTGGGAGTGGTAGTAAGCTGTATGCAGAATCATAACCCTCAACTGTACAGATATTGTCAGAAAGTCCAGTTAATTGGCATAATTCTCCTGCCTGTCACCCTGTCCCCCTGGCAAATCAGTGGGATGATCCCAGAAGTTTAGGCAGCAAATAATGACATACAACTGATTGTCAGACATCATAACTGTCAGACATATATCTATAAGAACAAACCTGTCACTCTAGCAACTCACCAAAATGTTATGAGAGTAATAAGCAAAGTATGTCCCATCACCACCCCCATATTGTGAAGCTATGACCAGAGTGTGTGCAGTAACAGAGTGAGATGTATGTGCATAATAATAATGTGGAATCTGGTAATATGTGTGGAACATTCAGGTTGTGTTAACAAACATTCCCCCCACAGGTCTGTCAGATACAAAAACTGTGCCTAGAAATAAAAGATTGAAATCCTGGACTGGTACTGTTTAGTCTGGTATTGTATGGCATTGTTAGTGTTGCAGTTTCTCTGAATAATAAGATATTACTCATCACTGTCATCCACACAATGCTACATAATAAAATTGTCTAGGAAACCCTGTATAAGAGTGTTGTAATTACAAGGTCAGATTGCAAAACCATGGGAGACTTATAGACAGAAATCAGAGAAGAGATACACAGCAATATCTATATAGCACTTAGCAGACACAGCCATGGTTCGAATCCTGGGAGTGGTAGTAAGCTATATGCAGAATCATACCCCTCAACTGTACAGATCTGTCTAGAATGTCCAGATAATTGGCCCATATCTGCTACCTGTTATCCTGTCCCCCTGGCATATCAGTGTGATGATCTCTAACATTTGGGCAGCATTTAATGACACATAACTGACTGTCAGACCTGTACATAGTCATAAAATGTATATGAAAACAAACCTGCCATTGTAGCAACCCACCAGAGGTTTATGAGGGCAATAGTCAAAATATGTCCCAGTTTCACCTGCATGTTGTCAAGACTTGCCCTGAGTGGGGGGCGGAGCCTAGATGGCTAACTGGTAACAGCAACTTTTATGAGCTCCACAATCTAGTACCAGAATTCTGGATAATAATAACTTTTATTTTTCAAAAGTAGTAAATTCTTATTAAGGAACCTCAATTCTATAAGAATACCAAATTTTACGCATTTTTATCAAAATTTTCCTGTCAAATAAACTGAAGATAACTTCTTCAATACAGAAATGAGCAACTCTAAGTCTTCACACTCTGAAACTTCACTGAAAAAGGAAATTCAACTGATGTTAGCCTCACTGCTTGAACTATCTGTCCAAATGGACAGATTTACAGACAACCTTGAAAATCTAAACATCAACTGTCAGAAACAGACTGATGTCCTTAATGAAATCATGCAGCAGCAACAATCAAAAATATTGGATATGGAAACTTCTCTAAGTGACATAGATGAGAGACTTAAGAAAGATGAAACTCACTGTGAATCGCTTTTACAGCAGAATACCTAGCTAATCAGTAAAATAGATGATTTAGAGAACAGAGAAAGGAGAAATAACATTAGAATTTTTGGTCTTCCAGAAAAAACAGAAGATGAGGACATTATTTTATTTCTTAACTCTTGGCTTCCAGACATATTAGACCTAAAGGAATGTCTATCAAATGGTATAGAAGGAGCACACAGAACTACAGGGAAACCTATTCCTTCTTCTTCCAATATGCCTCCTAGATCTATTATAGTGAAATTTTTGTCTTATTTAGACAAAGAACTTGTTCTCAAATCTGCCTGGAGAGGTCATCCATTGACATATAATAAGAGTCAAATTAGATTTGACAATGACTATTCTTCAAGAGTCTTGGAACTAAGGAAAAAAACCTGGTCTGTTGTGAGATTTTTGAAACAAAATTAAATAAAGGCACAACTTGCTTTCCCTGCAAGAATCAGAATCCTTTATTCAAATGACATAAGAACATTCAACAATGTCAAAGAAGCTATAACTTTCATCAAAAACAACAATATAACTGCAATTTCAGAAGACATGGATTGGTCATCTTCCACCACTTTAAAAAGAACCTCTGAGAAAAATAACTGGACTGATATGAGAAAGAAGAAACTGAAAACTGATCCTAGAAACTCTGGAGTCACTACTTCTCTCAAAGCATCAACTAGGACTTGATTCCACTTCTAATCATTCAAAAAAGTATGTATTTTACCTAACATACACCTATAAGAATGTTTTCTTACATTTTCTGATTGAACCTTACTAAGATTACATCTTATATTTCATGTGTTTAGACTTCTCTAATGGTCCTTAATATAGCTACTTACTAAGAACCCATATAATAATAATAGTTTGTTCAATTGACACCCTTGATTTTTTCTTCATTAGCAGCAATTAAATGTATGCTGTATGCATTTATACTTTATACAATTCTTAATTTGAAATGTTTTTTTTTATTTTTAAATACATTTATTACAATATTTTATAATTTAGACTTTAGTTACTACTCTACTCAATTTTAGTGTTCTAACATCCATTATGACTGTTTACTGTCACTCTTGTTTAAAATAGCCTTCAGCTAACAAATGTTGTCTCTCCTCTAAAATAGAATCTACATAATTAACATGGAAGCTCTCATCCTAAAATATAGGAATATGAAAAAATAAATGTTTTTACACACAGTTATAGGTAGATTAAACTAAATTAACCTCACCTATTATCAAAATAGCTCTTGTACTATCTATCCCTCACATGTATACCACATAAGTATATACAGTTTTATAGTTGTTACTGACGAGAGCTTCCATCTCACATTATCTGACTTCACTTGTCTATTCCGATTGATTAAATAGTCTGATTAGTTGAGATATTTTTTCTTTCATATTATTTATTTGCTAAATATTAATGTCTTCTATGGTTAGAAAATGTCTCAGTTTTTAGGAAGGTGCCTGTCTGGATCAGTTTGTGTTATACATCAGTGAGTGCACTGTACGGATTTACACCGTCGCTTTACTGTTGAGTCCTGCACTGTTTAGTTTAAGGATGTATGTTTGGCCAGGCTAGTTTGTAAACTTAGAGATACAATAATGAAGGTTCTGTATATTTGCTGACGAGGATAGACTCTATGTTGTGCGATGCATGCTTTTACAGTTATTTCTATCAACTGCGCAAACCATGCTGTGGGGACGGCTGAAGCTCCTTGAAGATTGGCATTGAACAGTGCCCATTATGGGATTTGACAGGTTAGTTTACTGCATTGTTGTGTTTCGTGATTGCCTGGGATGGTGAAATATGTGAACAGGTTTGTTCCTTGTTGGGCCATGGGAGAACTCTCTATGTATTTGTGGATCTGTTGTTACATGGTCTATTACATTGCTGACACTTATTTTGGGTGCTTTTCCATTGCTGGGCAATGGATCAATATACTAGCGAGTGCTTGTGGTGATCACATGGCGGTTGCATAGGGAGGTTGTTTTGAAGGGGAGAGACATTGGCGTGCTGCAGAGTTTGTCTGGTTTCTGCGGGAATGTGGACGGTTGAGGAGCGTGCAGTGAGAGGAAGTTAGTAAATTACCCCTTTTATTAATTTTTTGAGAACAATAGTCAGGGAGGATGTCTGATTCGGGGTCTGTGTCCCTCTGTTTTGTTTAGATTTCCCAGATCTCTTGCGGTGGTAGGTTGGCAGATATACATTATGTGTTGTGTAGTGGCTTGCTATGAGTGAATGTGGATGTGTGTGGTGCTTATAGGTAGGCTGTTAGTGGTTCTTGGGGTACTCGATCCTAAAGCTTCTTCTGTTTAAACAGCCAATGTTCCTTATCTTGGAGATGGAAGCTTTAGAGCTAGAAATCTGCTCAAATTGGTGCACATGAGTGCAAAAAATAGGGTAGATGGTCGCTGTTATGGAGTTTTATTACTTTGTAGTTGTGCGGTTCAACTCTTGTGTGGATGTCCATTCGAAATAGTTGATCTGCTCCTACCTATACCTCTCAACTAACGCAGATTTTGTTTTGGATTTTAGTTGAGCCTCTTAACTTGTCATGATAGTAGTGGCTTAAGATGAATGTCATTCTATATTTGAAAGCTATAAACTGGTATCATTCAGAACATGTATGTTAACTCAGTCCCCCATCCTGTCAGGTTAATAGATGAAGTGTCTCTGATTATTTTTAAATTTGCACTCAATTTTTTTGGCTATGTTTAAAGCTGCTAATTCCTACTAAAGTTTTGTAATGCTGCCAGTTTCCAGCACCCTGCATGCAGCTGTTTTCACAACAGATTTTTGTTCTCAATTTACATCAATTATGCACCTCAGTAACGTCTCTATATATAGATTTTATGTCATCAGTTTAGGTTCTCTATAGCCAGTACTATTTGCCTAATTTGTAAGTAAGTGAGGCTGGTGAGTCTTTAATGATGGCTGAGGTTTTATCCAGTATTTTAATGTAGTAGAAAAGAAATGTGTGTGGTATTCACATCACCAGTAGTGATCACAGTTTTTCTTACAATAGACATCCTATGAAACAACAATGCATTTAGTGTAGGAAGTGACGGGAGTTAGTCTAACTTAACTATATCAGATGATTAATAGGTAAATTATTATTTTGCTTTTTATTTATTGAAAACTATAGACAAGATTAAATGCATAGTAGGCAGAAATGAACTTGCAAGTATTGATTCTTAGTTTTAATCTACAAACATATAATATAAGGTATCTGTTTAGTTAAATTTCTGATCCAGATTTCTCTATGGGTTGTGTTTAGCAAACTTGAAATGGGTTTTAAGAATATTTACCTTTTAGACGACAATAAATAATAAATATATGCATAACAACTCAGTAGAAATATGAAAAACTAGAGAATATAAATTGCCATAATTCTGGAATAAGATGCTTATACTTTCAATTATAAAGAATACTTCATATATTTTTTGATTTGGGTAAATTCATAACACTAGTATTGACTACATGTATTCAATAACTTAAGGCATTTTTTTTTTGCGTATAGTACAATGGAACTAATACAGAATTTTGATTTGGGATTGACTATGCTGTTAATCACTACCCAAAAAGAATGTAAGTAATATTATTCATAACTTAGTGAACTAGTACATTACTAACTTTATTATCCTTGTATTAATGAATATTGATATTGAGGAAATCTGTGGCTGCTGATTTATAATAGTTCTTCAATTGTCCTATTGATAGTTAAAAATTAAACTCTTTACGCAGTGGTAATAATGATGCTTTACACCTAGTGTACTTTGTTCTGTTATGCTTATCCACTAAGCAATTTTATAATCTAAACATGCCAGAAATGAAATTGGATAAATATTTGTATTTTAGTAAATGTGATGCTTCCATATCTGGCATGCTTCATTGAGTCTACTATGTGTAATTTGATTATATGCTATATTATTTAAATATTAAAAGTTTACAAGTTTAATCCCCACAATATGTTCAAAACTATAGTCTTTTTATAGTATAGTGGACTCAAAAGACAGAAGGGATTTTCTTAGTCATCGTTAGATACTTAATTTCAACTCTAGTAAATGAACTTACTTATAATAACTTTGTTAATGGCTAGTATATTCTTTAATTTGAAATAGTTAAGGCATTGACAAAGTAGATAATATGGAAAATGTATGTATTTATGTTTATTTATGCATCTATTTATTTATTACTAAACTATGGCTATTTTATTTGGTTACATTATTTATCATTAAATAGGTTTCATCAATCATTATACCTAGACTTTCTTTCTACTTTGAATATTTTATAACTTAGCATTAATGTTTTTATTATATGAAATCTTCCTCTGTTCTATACACGTACAATTACTTAAAAGTGTATTTGCTCCCATTAACAATTGTTTTGAATAAGCTGCTTCTGTTACATCAGTTTCAAATCTATTTCCTTTATGTATTACAAATTTCATCTATTCATTCAATTCTAACAACAAAAGTGGATATATAAATTAATTTTAGATCTCCTATTAACTCATACTGGAGCTCAGACATGTCATTGGCATTAATCACATTTTGTTTGTCATGAAGGTCAATCTGTTTGAACTTATATGTTCACTCAGATTAGAAGTGCATGTCACTTCATGTTGGTTAAAGTTTTCAATAAACTCTTTATTAATATGGTTACTCTTACTTATTTTTTATTCAGTATTCAAATCTTCATTTTATTGGCCTATCTCTAATAAAACTTTATACAATTTGTTAGGGAGAACTAAACTAACTATTTCACACAATTTTTTTCTAGATAAAGTTACACTCTTTATTATCCAGTCAATACCAAACATGAAAACTTCAATTAACTCACAAGAAAGTCATACTTGATGGATTTAACTTTACTATCCTTAAATGTTAATGGATTAAGCAATCCAAGGGGAAGATCCAATTTCCTTAGATACTTGAAACTAAATAAAATTCAGGTTGTATTTTTTCAAGAATCCCAACTAAAATCAGATGCTAACTTTAATTGGAATCCATTGGAATATATAAATCTATCTTGCTCATCATACAAGAAAAAAAAAACAAGAGGAGTTTTAATACTTTGGAGGAAAAACTTCATCATTCCCCAAATTATTTATAAGTATGAAGACAAATAAGGTCTTATTTCAATTGTAATAATTAGATTTAATAATAGAATATGGACACTTGTTAACACCTATTGGTTTCCTGGTATAGGGATAGGAACTGTTAGGAAACATTTAGAACTAATTAACAAAGTTTATAAGGGTATTTTGATTCTAGGGGGAGACTTCAACTGTACTTTAGACATTTATAAAACCTCAAATAAAAAGCATTTCTGTCTTACTTCTCTAGGAAAAGCTCTAAGAAATTGGTGTGAGAGCCTAAATCTAATTGACACCTAAAGTTATAAAGACCCTAACTCACTATCCATTTCTCATAGTGATTATAGATTTGGCACCCAAACCAGAATTGATAAACTTCATGTATCTCAAGATTTAAGTATGAAAATATTTAACTTTTCTATAATCCCTTGCCCCTTTTCGGATCATAATTCACTTGTTTTAAAACTTGAAATTGATTTTAAAAGGTTGGTCTTCACAACAAGGATACCAGCATACATCACCAAACTACCACAATTCAAGCCATGGTTAGATCACGAAATTCAAAACTTTCTTGACATTAACCAATCAAATGATATATGTTTGACAATTCTCTGGGATACACTAAAAGCTTACTTATTTGGTAAAATTCTAGCTTGGTTTAAAAATAAGACTAAAGAATGGGAATCAGAACGTCATAATATTCAAAATAAGCTTATAATTATCAATAAAGATAATTCACAGCATCCAAAAACAAAAAAGAAAACAATTACAGACTTAAATAACAAATACAATGAAATATTAACTCATAAAACAAATTTGGCATTAGAAAAACTAAAAATCAACTCACACTCAATGTTGCCCAAACATCTACATAATCTTTCAATGAGAGTTAAAAGACAAGCCTCAGATAACAATATTACAAAAATCATTCATGAAAATAGAAATAATAAAATGGTATCAGACATTAGTGATATTCTTGAAGCCTTTAAATATCATTACTCCGACCATCAACTCAATAATTCAGCACAATTTCAACATATATATGTAAATAAAAGTTTACTTAAAATAAATAAAATTCCAGATAAACTAAAATCTGAGATCTTAAAACAAAATTCTCTTAAAGAAGTAGTTGATAAAAATTAAAGAAAGCAAAAATAATAAAGCCCCCGGGATAGATAGAATTATAATGGAACTATATAAGTTATTCCCTACCTCAGCCATTTCAATTTTCCATAAAGCCTTAAATGTAATTCAAACTGATAATTTAATTCCTCCCTCTTGGAAATATTTCCTAATCACTCCTATATTAAAAGAAAATAAAGATCCAAAACAATGTAGTTCCTATAGACCAATTTCCTTGCTAAATAATAACTACAAGATATTTGTATCCATTCTTGTAAATAGAATTAAAAAAATCCTTAACACATATTATAAATTCTGATCAGTCTGGTTTTATTTACAATAGGCACACTTATGATAATATTTTAAGGATACTGTTCCTTATCAACATTTTAAATAGGGACAATCGAGAAGCTCTTCTAATAGCCCTCAATATTGAAAAAGCTTTTAATACACTGAAATGGGATTATCTCTTCAAAGCTTTAGAAATCTTCGATTTTCCATCTCATTTCATTACTTTGATAAAAAATCTATATAAAAATAATCTTGTGTATGTAAACTAGGCCCTTTTACTTCAGAACCCATTAAAATACTCAAAGGTACAAAGCAAGTCTATCCTTTGTTGCCCATTTTATTCACTCTTGCAATAGAATTATTTGCTACTATATTATGCCAAAACACAAAAATTAAAGGTATAGACATTTATGATCAATTTAATTCCTAAATCATGCTCTTTGCGGACGATATACTTTTATCTCTGAGTGTCTCACAAGAATCTCTTAAAGAGTTAGATCTTCAGACTAAAAGGTTTTCTGATAGCTCAGGTTTACGTATAAGTGAATCTAAATCTAATTATATGCGTTTAAATAAAAAACATAATTCTTTCATAACTCCAGTCCATTTAATAGGAAAACAGGTCTCTTCTATAAATTATCTAGGAATTATTATTGATGACAATATTAATAACACTCTATCTACAAACTATAAAAAATCTTAAATACCATAAAACTATTCACTGACAAATGAAATAAATTATTCCTAAAGTTTGAGGATAGACTTCAATTAATAAAGATGGTATTATTACCAAAAATAAACTATATAGCTCAAGCCATCCCAATGCTACCTAATAAAAACTATTACAAGACATAAATAACATTCTTTTAGACTTTCTTTGGTTCCCTAAACGAAACAGGATAGCCTATGCTCACCATATTAGACCCTGGGAAATGGGAGGAAATAATTTTCCAGACTTAGAGCCATATATTAAGACTTCTATATTCAAAATAGTTTCCAACTGGATAGACCCAAAAATTTCATCAGCTTGGAAATCCCTTCATATTTCTATTTTTTTTTTAATGAGAATAAACTCAAAAAAATACTCTTTCAAATTATCAAATAAATATATTTTGGAAAATACTATGTCTTAATTTACAATTTAACATTTTGAAACCCACCAACTCAGTCTTCATAAACTACATCTACAGCTCATTTAGATATTTCATAATCTCAAACTTAGACACTAAATTATAGTGGAAACTCTTAATTCTTTCAAAAATAACTAAAAAACTTTCAACAAATTACATAAAAACATTATAAATAATTGGGAACTAAAACATTTTACTTATTGGCAAGATTGTATTAGGAACTCATCAGTCTTAAACAAAAAAACAAATAATAAACACCTTTGATATTCCAAATTCAGATTGGCTTATACTTCAAAGCGTTTAATTTCATGCTCAAGAGTTATACAGAATAATCAATAATTCCTCCTTTAGTTCTGAACTAAAATTAATTTCCATTATCCAAGAAATGGTTTATAATAATCATAAATGGTCTAATTTAACCTCATTGCTCTATAAAAACTTAATAATTTACAAAGTTAATCTAAAACAAAACTTCTGGAACTTTATTACTAAAGGTCATCAGATTAACCTCTCCTCTGAAAACAAAATTAATTTATTGTATTCTATTAAATTAACTTCCAATCTACAAGCTTGGAAGATTTTTTTTCATGGAAATTCTTACACAGGGCATTTTACACCCCCAATAGGATAGCTAAAATGGACTATTCTAAACAATTGTTTTGTTGGAGATGTTCTCAGAATTGTAATGCTGATTGGATTCATATATTTTTAAGTGTATCAAAATTAAAAAATTCTGGGAGGAGATTGGAAATTTCCTTCAAGCTATTTTGTCAGATTGCTTCATACTAACTAAAGCCATGTTTTTTCTGAATGTAACTGAAACAAATGTTATAAGCAAAAATAATTTGTATCTACTATTGACTATACTAGCAATTGCTAGAAAATGTATTACAAGAAAATGGAAAACTTCATCTGAACCCAACTTTCAAGAATTTATGACTCTACTAGAAGAAACAATACATATGGAGACAAAGGTAAACGAAACAAGAATCTTCCCTAATAAATGGATCAACATTCCTTGGAAGAAAGTTTTTTCTCTCATTGAGACTTTAAAGATCTCCACATCTTCTTAGTACTTGGAGAAATTACACTGATTTTTTTTGTTATGTGTAACTACCTCTCTCTAACTCTGTTATTCTCATTTTTTTCATATAGGCCATATGTACATATTGTATATAGTTTGTCTTTGTTTCATTTGTATTCTAGTAGAAATTATGTTCTGTCTTTTTAAAACTCAATAAAATATTTTGAAAAAAAAAAAGACTTGCCCAAAGTGTGTGCAATAAGAGATGGAGAGGTATGTGCATAACATCAACCTGGAATCTGGAAATATGCATAGAAACAGTCAGGTAGTGTTAACAAACAATATCTCCACAGGTATACCAGGTAAGAGGTGTATACTGCAGGTAAAACACAGTTCACGCATATAGTTGTCTACAACCAAACCACTGTCCAAACTAAGGCCATAGGGTAGTGTAATATTACTTGTAAGGTATAGATTACAGCACTAAGAAAGTAATGATAACTACAGCGATATACAAGTTGTTAATTGACATCTTTCTCCCCCAACCATATCTGCAACAATAATCTAAATACACAACTCAATGGGTATATGTACAATTAAATCTACTGTTGGGACATATGTCCTATTGTTTGATAAATATTGAAATTTGTTTTTATGCATATGCCATGTTGAAATACTACCATATTGGTGGCATGCTTCCATCAATGTACCTGCATGCTGTTGTAATGGCTACTGTGGTTCCATATATGTATGTGTTCTGTTTGCTATGCAACTGTTCCATATCTGGTGTTTTGGATTAATGGGAATATCTATGCATGTTGTTATACCTAATCCTGGAATGTGTTGACTATTACTAACCCATATATGTTTTAAAATTGAAACACCATAGCACGTTTGGGAAGGCCGGTCCCAGAAGACCCACCTCTCCCACCTTATCTGGTCGTGGCACCAGGCACCAGCACATCAAGGGCCCACCACAGGACTTCCTCATCATCTGGCCCTGCACTGCCTTTGGGTGGAACCGTCTTAGGGGATGGGGCTCGCCCCCACCTGGGAGCGGGTGCAGACAGGATACTGTCACCCGTTGTCAGGTCTGGGGTCTGGTGCATAGCAAGCTCCACTGGGAGTTCGGACTCTGCTATTCCCTCTTGAAGGCTGCATGGTGCATCTAGAGGGTCAGCCTGCCATTCCTACCCAGCCCTCAGCACAGCCACCTTTTGAGCCGTGAAGGTGCAGTGGTGACTGCCCATGGGTGGGGACCTCAGTCCCACTGTTTCCATGTTAAGGCTCATGGGCTACCAACTTCCAAACACCCCTCCCCATCCAAGGTGTTTACCCCCCACATGTGTCATATACCACTCGTGTATGCTGTCTTGTCTGTCTTGTCTGTCATCCTACCCAACCTACCTCCCCAAATATACCTGCTATCCCTCCCAACATTCCACTCTCACTTTTAAAAAAAAAAGGCCAATCTGTTCCCAAAATAATTCTCGCCCCATACATAGCTGTCCATTTCGCACACATGTCCACTGGACATATGTAATCTGGTCTAATTGTCTTCATGACATATTACTGTTGTCCTCACCCCTTTCTCAGGGATATGAGTGTCCAAACCTATCTCCAAATCAGTGTATATGCACAGCTGTTGCTGTAGAAGAAATGGGGAGGTATGGACCTTCCCAACACCCGTCCTGTACATCCCTAGCTATTTTCCCTACTGTCTTTCCCTCTTTGTGCTCCTTTTTCACCACTTTCTTCTCAACCCTTTTTCTTTTCTTTTAAAGGAATTAGCACTGGGGTAAGCAGGAGTAAGCACTTTTAAGTAGCAGTTAGCAGGTTTAATCCTGTTTGTGTGGGGGTAAGCAATGCCTACACAGGATAAGCAATTTTGAAGCTAACTCTCTGTAAGCATATTTAAAAGCAAGTAAATATTGCTTAACATCATGTAAACCCATGAACCCCGCTTACAACTGCTTAAAAGTGCCTTGATCACTCTGTATCCAATGGCCCTTGTTCTGCCCAGCAACAACATAAACAGCCTTTGCCAGTCCCAAACCCAGGACCCTGCACTCCACAGACAAAGTGATTTGCCACTAAGCCATGTCAGATAGACATAACCTTGATGTTTTCACAAACATACACAGTCATTCAATAGTACAGGAAATGTATTTCTATATGTAGATGTATGTGTGTGTGTGTATATATATATATATATATATATATATATATATATATATATATATATATATATAGATATATAAGAAAACACAACAAATACATATATGACCAAAGGCACCATTAATGGGGGTGAGGGGGCCCAATCTAAGTACCTCTTGTAATTATTGATATTATCCCCTCCCTCACAGTCAAACAGATCTGCCTTGCAACACAATAAGAACACTTGCAAGTCCCATACCCAGGACCCCACACAACATATTCACAAGAAGTTAACAGTAATCCATCCCACCTGTACAATATCAGGATAGTATCAATAATGTATCATGCAGTACAGACTGCCAACCATAGGGAATGTACAATGTGGAAGCAATAAACATTCCAATGATACATATACATGCACACATATATGCAGATACACACACACACACACACACACACACACATATATATATATATATATATATATATATATATATATATATATATATATATATATATATATATATATATATATATATATATATATATATATAGATATATATATATATAGATATGTATATACATATACACACACATACATATATTACTACGTGTAGATATGTATAGGAAGATACATATTTAGAGGGTGCACAACATATTGAACAGCCAGTATTCCTACAGTTGCCACCTTTTAAAATGGACAGTGTATGATTCTCTCATATAAAAGACATTTATTGCATGAAACATATACCCACAGAGAAGTCAAAGGATATGACACCACACACAGGTTTGTATACATAAGAAATGTTTATTTGTGTACTATTTCAGTTGTATATGCCATGTCATATAGCTGTTGGGTGTTTGAAATACATACTAAGTAATGCAACTCTAAAGCAGATCATTTTATACAGTAATCCAAAAGCATAACATATGTTGCTGTCCGGGCCAAGGCCTTCAAGTAGTACAACAGTAAAGAAAGACTGGGCTAGCGGATATCAATTAATCAACAGTAAGTAATGCATATGTAGTTCAGCAGCCTCCAATTGCACTCTGTACTCAACCCCTAGGGGGAAAAGAATTAAGTTATCACAATGAAGATGTATCTGTTACATAGCAATGCTTAACTTAAAACATCACTATCACACTGACAAACAGAACAGTCTGCATGACAGTAAGCACTAGGCCACCAATGTTCCCAAGGTGAAATGTATGAAAATGTGCAGCCATATACCTTAAGGTGTCTTACTACTGATATCCCTCACATGTTGTAACAGCCTAGGTTATGTATGGTGCATACCCCTCCCCCATAGACTGATTTACAGGGGCATATAACAGTGTTGCATACACTGACCTCTGGGCTGCACAAGGGCACACACATTTTGTCCAGCTGTAGCCCACATATATATGGACCCTACCCCACAATATGTGTGGGGACCACAACATCACTGGAATGATGTCAGGAATGGCTGCATGACATAATCACAGGCTACTACTTTACAACCTTTTACTGCATGTCATATGGACAAAGCCTGGTATATAGGTGGAGGATAGAGGCTGGAATACAGGCCACATTTGCTATATTGTTGTTATACACTGAGAAAGTTGCTGGTGTTACAGGATTGTTTGCAACCTACCCTTAGTCAGGAATATGAAGTCAGAACCACCAATGGATGTAGCCATGTACTGCCAGCACTCAACAGACAGAATGCCAATGATATATCTGAGACAAGACCTGTGTGGTGGACAGAAAAAACATAACAGGCAATCCTCTGGCCATCATGTGGATAGGTCCACAGTTGAGAGCTATGCAGACAGACTACATTCCATGCTAAACTAGTATGTGCACACAAACCCTGTAACACTAGTGATATACAATGCATATAACAACACTACTCACACTGTCTGTAGGTCTGGAACCTTATACAAATATGTAGCTGGACTGTGTCTGCAAGTCCTCTTGTAAGAGGCATTGCTATCTGTTGTTTGTAACACTGATGGCCAAACACAGGAAGGATGTCCTCCATACAGGAAAGGTAAAGGGACCACGCCCACATGCTTTAGGAAATTATAGTAGTGGGTTGCCATGACAGTGGTAATTGGAAGTACTACACAGCAGGCTGCATGCAGGTAGTAAGTGGTGGACACTGACTGGTACAGAGGCCATCACCTGATCTTGTGCATCACCTAAAAAATCCATGCTGCAATGTGTTCAAAGCAGCTCAATCCATTTAGTGGAGAGAGACAGTGATAGAGACAGCGAGAGAGAGAGAGAGAGAGAGAAAGAAAAAACAAACAAACATCCATCCACACAGCAAACTGTATCCAGAAGAGACAACATTCCCACAACAGGTATGTGAAGCATATATGCATGCAATTGAATGTAGTACTTGGTCCATAATAATGGGATAGATGATGTGGAATGATTTATATGTGTCATCAGGTATTGTTGTAATGATGTCCAGCTGAACAACTGCTATGGACAATTGTGTCTGTCGCTGTGGGCAGTGGGCCATACCTGTCAACTGTGCAGATCAGCATGGACTGACAAGATGTAAGCCATCATAGTGTGTGTTGTGTACTGCAAGATATGTATATTAGTGTGGCTAATAGCTGGTGGTGGAAGTAATGCCATTATGATGGACACCTGAGTTTCAGAGCCCACCACTTACAGGGCAGTCATGTTAACGTGTAATGTAGCATGCGCAAATGCCATAGGTGTGTAATAGGCTAACCAGCAATCTGTCCCTATATATACACCCCCCTAATGTAAGGCTGTGTCCATATGTTGTACCCGTCTGTGTTCTAGCAAGGCAGAACAGTGCAGCTATGCAGGAAGGAGAGTTAAAGAGTGTGGACCTGATGTCTGAATGCACCCAACATATATATATATATATATATATATATATATATATATATATATATATATATATATATATATATATATATATATATATATATATATATATATAAATATATATATATATATATATATATATATATATATATATATATATATATATATATATATATATATATATATATATATATATATATATATATATATATATATATATATATATATATATATATATATATATATATATATATATATATATATATATATATATATATATATATATATATATATATATATATATATATATATATATATATATATATATATATATATATATATATATATATATATATATATATATATATATATATATATATATATATATATATATATATATATATATGTATGTCTGCAGATATACAGACACCTATATGTCTTTTATATATATATATATATATATATATATATATATATATATATATATATATATACACAACTCATAATATATATCTAGACACACACACACACACACACACACACACACACACATATATATATATATATATATATATATATATATATATATATATATATATACAAACACACACACACACACACACACACACACACACACACACACACACACAGACACACACACACACACACACACACACACACACACACACACACACACACACACACACACACATTTATATAAATACATGTCCCTTACTGTTGAATGACAGTGTTGCACGATATGTGTGAGGGAACATCACACATATCAATACACACATATATATAAAGGAGTAAGTGGGTGCAAAATAGAGGGTTATGTCAGGTGTGAACCCCATGTTGGGAACACATTGCCTTTGTTTGTGAAGGTGGGATTGGTAATTTGGGGAAGGATAGTAGGTATATTTGGGAGGTAGGCTGGGTTGGAAGACAGACAAGACAGTATACAGGGGCAGTATATGACACATGTGGTGGGTAAAAACTCTGGATGGGGAGTGTTGTCTGGGATGTGGAAGCCCATGAGTCCCCATATGGGAACAATGGGACCAAGGTCCCCACCCATGGGCAGTCACAACATCATCTTTATGGCCCTGAAGGTGCCTGAGCTGGGACCTGAGCAGGAGGAGCATGCAGACCCTGTGAGTATGTTCTGAGGGCCTCAAGGTACTGTAGCACATCCCCCAAGTCTCTGTGGAGCTCTCTATATGCCAGACCATGGACCTGACTTAGAATGAGAGATTCCTGTCTGTGTGTGCTCCCAGGCAGGTGAACACCATCTCTTGAGGTGGTTCCACCTGAAGGTAGTGCAGAACCAGTAGATGAGGAGGTCCCAGGGTGGGTGCCAGATGTGATGTGGCCTGGTAACATGGCCAGATGAGGTGGGAGAAGTGGTTCTGCTGGCAACTGTTTCCCAAACATACTATTGTGTCACTGTTATAGAACATATGTGGGTAGTGATAGTCCACACATTCCCGGATTATGTCTAACAGCATGCATAGATATACCCATTAACACAAAACAACAGATGTGCAGCAGTCACATAGCAAGCAGAACACATGCATATATGGAACCATAGTGGACCTTACAATGGGATGCAGGTGACATTGTCTGCAACAGGCCACCAGTGATAGTGTTTCAACATGGAACATGACTAGAAACACATAGCACAAATTGTTGTACAATACGAGATATGTCCCAATGGTAGGTCTTCTGTAGACATACCCGTTGAGTTGTGTGATCAGATTGTTATTGCAGATATGGTGGGGGGACAGAGATGTGTATTAACAGCTATGATAACCTTGCAGTATGAGGTCCTCAGACCTGTTTCCCTCTTTATATCTTTCAGGCAATATGTCCAGGGAATGCCTGCCTATGTACACAGCAGAGGAGAATGATATCATCATCACATACCTGGTGCAGCACTACAACACCGTGTTTGGGGATACAGCCCATGATCTGCAGGAGAGGGCCACCCTGTGGAACAATCTTGTCCACAGGGTAAACGATGTCGGCCTGCATAACCGCAGTTATGAGCAGTTCCAACATAGATGCACTGATCTACTCCGCCATGCCCGTCGGCATGTTGCTGCAATTAGGGGGGACCAGCTTACAACAGGGGTGGTCATGCCATCCAGCCCCCTCGACACATGTTGAGTAGCTTCTTGCCAGTCTCAGGGCACCTGACCGCCCGCAAACACAACACCTGGCGGAGAGCATAGTGGAGGTGAGTGCTACCCACACAATGGCAGAAGAGCGCACAGGTAAGGCCACAGGGCACATCAGTAGACCACTGTTGCATATCCATCAGCATCTGTACAGTTAGATCATGCATATGTGAGATGAAATATATATAGTCTGTTGTTGCATTGTAGTAATAAACAGATGTGCATAATCTGTAGTATTGTGGGTTTGTACTGTTGATGTACTGTAATACTGAACCTACTCTGTACCAATGCCACAGGTGTGGCTACTAACATCACATCTGTCACACAATTATCTAGGTCCCTCTGGTATACCTCCAGGGCAGCAGCCTGTAGCTGGTGAGTATGGTGTTTGTTCAGTTTTGCCAATACACCGGTCATGTTATGGCCATGGCATATTCCATGCACACATTTAGCACACCTACCCATAATGCATGCTGTACATGTTCACGTATTATTGCTGTTAACTGCACTGCATCACGGTGGTCACCATGATGGTGTGTTTGAAGGGTATGTAAGACTCCTGCAATATAACTAACATCCTGTCATTGCAAGATGTGTGCACAGAGATGAACATAATGGTAGGACAAATGGCCTACAGCAGGGACATGTCTGAAACATCACCCTTATACAGTGCTACAACAGTGTATATATACCACTATTACAATGGCAACCTTTACAGATCTACACTACGGCATATCACAATACTGCAGTCTACAACCCTTACAACCTGCAATGTGGTCCTAACATGAGCAATGAATGTGTAATATGAAATCCTATGTTAGGACAGCAAATATGGGGAATACATACCTTCACAAACACTGGAAGCATATGTGTGCATACACTCCAGATAACATATAATGGAAGCAGCTTTTGAGGTACTGACAGCATGCATTCTTCATAAGTATGGACCTTCCAGCATGTACAGTTCCCCAATGTCACACCAATAAATGGTCTGCTGTCCAAGACGTTTGGCCATCAAATGTGCCCACTTACCTGCAACAGAGACACTGCGGCTTGCACACATCTTACATGCCATGGCATGGACCCCATACCCAACAGGTAGCACCCAGAAGTTGGACATGTAGCCATACATCACCATTGCATATACCATGACAAACAGTGCAGTCATGTACGTGGTGAGGATGTATGGGAAAGGATTAATGTAAAAAATAAACAGATGGCCATCCAGGACAGATGACATCACATGTTGCAAACTGGCCATGCAGGCTGTCAAGTAACATGCCACAACACTGAGGGAGTTGCAGGAATGTCTAGCAAGTACTAGCTGTGCAGTACCCATGTCAGCAATTGCCTGGACTCTGCATAAGTGTGGCCCATGGGTGAGGGTAATCAGATGGGACAGTTGTACCACAGGAAACATCAGCCAGGCCTCTCTGCATGTAGTATATGCATAACAGCAAGGGTCCCCAAAAGGCATGCATTGAAATGTGTACTTGTGTACAAAGACCACATTGGAAACCTACAGACAGTATCAATTAAGATACATGTGCTGTACAACCAACACCTCACTCCACCTCAGACCCACCATCCCCATCTGTACCTTGCTGGTGTCAGTGTACACCTGTATGTTTGCCATTCATTAGCAGGGACTAGGCTGGTACACATGGTGTTCCGTGTTTGGGACACTGCTAAATGACACACATGGGTAGGCCATAGTTGTCAAGCATCTGCAAAAAGGCTGAGGGTGGGGAGGGGGTGTCATCATGACACAACAGTGCACTGAAGCAGAGATCCAAAGGAGGCTATGAATGGCTATATCTGCACACAGTCAAGGTCAGGAACTGTAACAGACATAACCCTGACTCCACAGCAATAGTGATGGCACTTTGTGACCTCCAAGGGATGTGCACATGAGTTGACCTTGCAATCATGCGGCGTTGGAGGACATTTGTAGGGCAGACTGACCACATACTGGCAAATTCAGATGTCCCATGCTAATAGACCCCTGCCAGGAATAGTGACTGCTGTAGTACACATAACAGTAGGTGCAACAAACGATCATGATAAGGGTGTGCACACATATGCACCCACAAATTTTGTGCATCTCAATCAGCATCTGCACATCTAACACATTTGTTTGACACTGCATTTGATTGCACAGGTTATATGTCACATATCCGGTTCATGTAAGGTTAACAGATGCAGTAATGTGGTCCCATGCCATATCAAGGAAGAGGGCATCATATCAATAAGGGTGTGCACACTCCCCATTGCCACGGTAAGGTTTGAAGGTTGTCAGTGTAATTGTATTGTATTGGCCATACATGCACTGTTGATGATGAGATCTGTAAATCAGACATCAGGCATACACAAATGACATCTGACCATATCATCCCAGGTATGTATCGGACAAACACATAGGGGCTGTGAGCAGCAGAGCAAACATAACTGATGCACATATACACATTCAGCAATGGTGTGTACACCTGTGAGATATGGTGCACAGTACATGCCAGGGTGCCGAACAGGTGCACAGCAATACTGTGTACATGGGTGTAAGGTGTTCCAGGGGAAGGGACATCACCTACTAACACAACCCATGCATCTCAGAGATGTATAATGTTGCTAGCAGTGATTGAGTATAGATGCACTGCATGCTGTTGAGTGCCATATGTCATACATGTTGACAGATTGGTAATAGGAAGTCTGTGTGTAATATCTTTGTGCAATCTCACCTGTAAGTGTGTGTGTGTGTGTGTGTGTGTGTGTGTGTGTGTGTGTGTGTGTGTGTGTGTGTGTGTGCATGTGTGTGCATGGGGCGGGGTGGGGGGTTATTTTGTCTGTAAGTGCAATCTGGCGGAGTGGAGGAGGGTTGATGTATGTAGGATGTGTGTGTGTGTGTGTGTGTGTGTGTGTGTGTGTGTGTGTGTGTGTGTGTGTGTGTGTGTGTGTGTGAGTGTGGGGCTGTTCATACCTTTCAACTTCCCTTTGAAATCATGCAGTACATGGACATGGACAGACACATGAGGCACCAGGAATAATTTTCTGATATGTAATTTCAGGACAGCTGATAGTATAATAACGTCTGTAGCATGAAACATGCACTGGGAGGGAAACTAGACACCGGGGATACTGTTTTAATTGCAATCAGCAGAAAGGTGAAGGAATACCCACATATGCAGCACTACAAATGCATTAGAAAATTAATAGACAACAGCAGAGAGTGTTTTCAAATATTACTGTAGTCCACATAAAAAGTTAATAGAGCAACAGATCTTGCATCTACTGAACAATAGTTATGTATGACACTCCAGTGTGTGACGTTATAGAGTGACAGTATATCTGGACAAACCCAGGGTGAACATTGGATGACATCAGGGAGTCTTTGAAAAAACAACTCCAATCAAGTCAAAGAAGTAATGGAGTAACAGGTCATGTTTTGTGATCACTTTTCTAGGCAATTAGAAGAATGATATGTTAATGATTGGTATTATTGATTGTAATTATTTGAGACTGATGCAGGATGGGGAACTTAAGAGAATAAACTAGGGACAGTCTGTAAACTCAGGAACAGGTACGTAGTATGGTGGAATGTCAGTGTGTGTGTGTGTGTGTGTGTGTGTGTGTGTGTGTGTGTGTGTGTGTGTGTGTGTGTGTGTGTGTGTGTGCACAAGTGTGTGTGTTTGTGTGTGCTTGTGTGTGTGTGTACTGTTAAGCAATGACATACAGTTCTTAAAGTGAGTTTCTTGTTTTCCCCCTCACAGGTGGCGAGGTAGTTTAGGGTCTCTCCTGCAGGCAATTTGATGTTGGTGTCCATACAGACACTGAAAATGATGATATGTGTGTTGAGGCACAGGCGCAGTTGTCAGAGGGTGAAGCTGCGCCATCATTTGACATCCCGCTCTTATCCACCCCTTCCACACACACAGTCACAATGCCTACAACAACCCCATCACCAGTGGCCATAGCAGAGGGACAGTTGGTGGTTGGTGGCATGGGACAGGACAGTGTGGTATCTATGGCACATGTGTCTGGACACAGCAGCCATAGCCGGATGTCCATTGGGGTACCACATAGGCAGATTTACAGGGGTGCTCATTGGAGGGCTGGTGGTCATTGTGCCCCTGGCATTAGTGCCACATCTGGTACCACTAGATGCATGTTTCAGGCTGTCACGGAGACGCAGGCATGTATGGAACAGTACACCAGACAGGCTCTGAGGCTGCAGAGGGCTACTCATTATGCTGTTACTGACAACATCCATGATCCTGCAGGTGTCCTCCATTATTTTTCAGAGGTCATGGATAGATGTTTGGGTGAGATGGTGGGACTCCTTGACTGTGGAATGTCCTTGCTTGAGCATACAGTGGGAGGGGTGGAATGGCCACATGGACATAGGCCAGTAACAGGAACAGCTGGAGGTCGACAGGGACATGTAAGAACACCAAGCCACTCCTATAGTGGCAGTACCAGCCCCAGCACTGCAGGGGGCACTGTCCACACCACAGCAGGCCATATGCACGTGGCTCTAGCCAGTCCCAGGAGAGACCTGGTTCCAGTGGACATATGTCATCATCAGGGGAGAGTACCATATTGTGGCTTGTACCTGGACAAGTAGAACCCCTGGCAGGCACAGTTCTTGTGTCCGTGCCTGGAGGCGGTGAACTGCACACCCTGCCAGGTATGGTCTGCAGCTGTCTAGCAAACACCTGTATAGGGCAGCCACATGGCAGAACTGTGTGCATGCATACTCACACACAATGCAAACACAGCTAGGGCAACCCCATACCTACACACACCACATCACCATGGCTATATCAATAATTAAACCCCCTCACTCACACACATGGTGTCAAACGTATGGCTCACCCTATGTCTCTGGCAAACCAACAACACATGCTGTGCATATGATGATACCTGTGCATATGATGATACCTGTGCCACATCCCTGTCATCCATAACATCGATGCAGGGACAGGCTAATATGGTTCTGATGCACACGGTGAATGTACTATGGTGTACCAATGTAATGCTGTGTAACATGTTGTCAACAGTAAAGTTTAATGCTTACATGTCAGGAAGTGTAGCTGCCCAGCCATGATGCATTATAGCTGTTATTAACACTGAGTGATTGTGGTTTCCATAATGTAATCTGTTTGTGTTGTAAGTGTGCATGTGTCAGCAGGAGGATGGTCTGCTGTTGTATCCTACAAGGGGTATCGCATTGTGGTGACACCTTGGCTGTGCCATATCCTGGTGGCTGTCTTTTAACTGACTTTCAACAATTTGATTGTAAGCCACATTTTATTTCTTCATTCATACATTATTTTTCTCTTTTACTCTTTTTTATACCATACCACAAAATCTATCATACTTATATTTAGACAATTTAACTACTAATTTGTCATCTGTTTAATTTATCCACTTTAATTTTTTTGTACAAATTTAATGAAGTAGCATATACCACTTGATTAATTAACCCTAAACAACCTTCTTCTTTATTTACATACAAAGCTCATCTTTTTACTGGGTTTAATTTAGAACCCCATATAAATAAAAAAATTGTGTGCGATATTTTCTTTTCAAATACTGTTAGCAACATAGATACACTTGCTAAATATGTCATTTTTTCCCATTAAGTACTGAATTTAACAAATAAGCATTTTTTTTCTGAATGATAACTCATACGTTCTCCAGAAAAGACATGTTTGCTTTATTTCTTCTGTTTCTCTAACTGAATTCTATTTACACCTTTATTCCCAAATGTTATACCTAACACAGAAATTTCCTTCACTATAATATATATATATATATATATATATATATATATATATATATATATATATATATATATACACCTCCAGTCATCTAAACCTTTACTTTTCTCTATATTTAAAGCCATCCCTATCATCTCTAGACACTCATTTGTGCAAAGTATTACTTCTTTTATTCAAATTTTGTTTATTGAAATTAATATAATGTCATCTGCATATGTTAACAAAACTGGAATTCTTAACCCTTAAGGTGTTATATACCATCTCCTTCATTTTATAATTTACATATAATTTACATATAATCACATTCATAACTAATGCAAAGAGTATATACCTCATTGGACATCCCTGTCTTACACCACTCATCATATGTACCTCTTGGCTTAACCAGCCATTTACAGATATTTTTACTTTATTATTACTATATGGTGACATACATAATTTCCTAACTTTTTCACTTATATTGTATTTCTTCATTATTACCCATAAGATTTCATGTGCAATTGTGTTAAATGCCTTATTAAGGTCTCCTATCATGATTTTCACTTCTTTTTTTTTCTGTTCATAACACCATCCACAATTTCACTAACTAATTAATAATTCTTGACAACCCTTCTCCTTTATACTATATATGCTATCTTCCATATTTTCCATTTTAGTTTCAAATCTCTGTTGTATTATTTTCATAAAAATCTTATAATTTTTATTATTCAATACTATTGGTCTCCAGTTTAATTGTCTTCTATCTTCCTTCTTCAATAGAAATGAAGTGTTCCACTAAATAATTATTTATATGTCAAACATTAATTTAACCATCCATTCAAAAGCTTTAAAAAAATTTTTTTGGCAAACCCTTAAATTTGTATACATTTCATACCCCATTCCATCTGAGCCAGCAGCAAAATCTATTATATTTACTTGTCCTAATACTCTATCTAGCTCATTTAATGAAATCTCCTTTCCCAACTATTTATTCTTTTTCTCTGTTAACTTGTTTAATTTCCATGTTTTTTTATTACCTTTTTTTTCTATAAACATTTCTTGAACATATTGTACTACATTATTCATAATCTTTTCCTGAGTTCTTTCTATTTCTCTTTTTATACTTTTATTTTTCTCATTACACTAACATCTTCCTTTACTAATCTGCTTAAATAACTTGATACTTCTCTTTTTCCTTTTAAAATATATATTTATATAATAATTTTAGTATTTTTCTTGATTTCTTTCATATAATTCTTTTTCTTTGCAAAAGTATTTTCTATCATTTTGTTCTAAATATTCTAATGCATCATTATATGTTCTTTTATATTTTTCTTTCTCTACTTTTCTAACATATTGCCACTGTAAAAAACATTTTTTTATATTTTTCCTTAAACATCATCCACCATTCAGACCAGTTATTATACAATGCTGTCATGGTGATATGATCTGTACATAACTGCATTACTAATCTCTTTCCTTCTTGATTCCAGACTTTCTCATTTATCCTTTTTATTTATTTGCCTATTTTTATATAGTTCTTGCTTTGCTCTATCTCTAGCTATAGTGCAAGATGATCAGAAAATCCTGTTTCAACTACCTCCACTTCTTTGATGACTAAACCTTCTGATACAATAAAATAATCTATTTCAGTTCTATACATACCCCTTTTGTAAGTCCATGAAATTTTCGCCAAAGTTTTAACTTACCACCTCTTACAACTTCTAACATGTTTCTTATATCATTTCCTTTCTTTTTATGCTTGCCTCTTAAATCACAGTTAATGTATTTTGTTATTATAATATTCACATGTATTACTACATAGTCTAAAATCTGATGAAATAATCTTTCCCTTTCTTTAAAATTAGTGTAAGCATATAATGTTATCATTTTAAATACTAGTTCTTTCCATTTTAAATCTACAATGGTTAATCTTGCCATTTTGCTAAAGTTACATTTAATATCTTTACTGCATTTCTACAGAATATGGCTATTCCAGAACATCTCTCATTCCCCAAATTCCAGATTATCTTTCTTCTCCGTAGTTTATTTTGTAATTTTTCTTCATTTGTTAAAAATCTTGTGCCTTCTAATATAATGACATCAATGTCACATGTATTACATCACCCCAAAATATCTATTCTTATTATTATAATCTTAATACTATTCACATTTACATAAAGCACTCTAAAATTTTTGTTATCCCTTTTCCTTAGAGTCATGGTTTCATATGTTCATAGCTAATTACTAGCCTAGCTTTCTTAATAATTCCCAGCCTAATCAACTTACCTTCCCAAAGGTGAGAATCAAATACTCTACCTTGTGTCCGGGTGTCAAACAGCATAACTATTACATCAAACCCCATTCTTTAGTTGTATATATTCTTTTTTCTTTTGTACTTATCCCTTTGAGGTTTTTTTATTATTTTTCTGTATTTCACCTTTTTACCAATATAATTCTTCTTTTTCCTTTTACTGTCTCACAGTTTATGTCTTTTCATCACTTATTTCAGAACCTTCTTCTATGTCCTTTTTATTATTTTTATCTATTTTTTCTTTAAAAATTCTAAAATTTCTTCTTTTTGTTCAGTTTCTTCTTTTTATTTTTCTTACCCTTATTTTCATTTTTGCAATCCATCCATAAATGTCCAATTGTGTTACATTTATAACATTTCAGTTCACATGTTTGCATCAAGTCCCATTTTCCCACACATATAAGATGTTCTTTTCTCACAGTTACTTATCAAAAGTCCATCTTTTCCACAAAAAATATGTTTTTGTTTGTTTCCAGTATTTTAAAACACACCTATTCCCCCTCCACATTTATCATGCTTGGCATATGCATATTTTTTTCTCTATCTATTTTTAACACAATATCACAATTCCAGCCACCAGTCCATAATACATTTTTGCAATGTCAGTACTTCTTTACATAAAGCTTTCAAATGTCTTTTCAAAGTCTCCTTCTACCTCTGCTCAGAATTGTGCATGAGCCTTTTTTTTGTTTCCCTGTTAAATGCTATCACATAAAGATTCCACAGATTAGTCTTTTATTTCATATTCTCCAAGAAAATTTTCCATTGAAAAAAGTCTCAAATATAATGTCACAAAATGTCTTTTTGTTAATTAGAATAAATGCTCTTATGTCATATGCTATTACACCCAAATGAGCTATTAAATTGTCCTACACTTCACACTTGCCCATTCCTTTGTCTTCTTTACTTTGAATCCTTACTACATATTTCTGTCTTTCATTTGCTTCTGCCTTCTTTTCTGCTACTTCACTTTTGCCTTCTTTTACTTTCTCTGCATATGTTTTCTTTACCATCTCACCACTATTCTTCAGGATTGTATATGCATTCTCTTTTTGTATTTTCACTATAATGTTCTGTGAGGAAACATCTCCTTTATTTTATGGTTCATTGTGCACCACTATTTCTTTAAATAAGTCATCCTGCAATCCGTCTGACTACAGGGTTGCAATTATACATGCATCATTTACTGACTCATCTCCACCAAACAGGTTTCTTTCAAACATTTCCCCAGAATCCTGTACACATTCTCTGGTCTTGATGTTTGCTTTCTCCTTCATATCTTTCATTATTTCATCATCACCATCTCTCTCCATCTGCCTCCCTTTTTCTCCTGGCTGCATCTGCATCTGGAATGGAAACAGGAAGCGCTCCTCCAAAATGAAGAGTAGGGCTTTTTAATTGATATATACATAACATATTACATATTTACATGTTTACATTATTTGCATCTATTTACAAATCTCCATACATTATCAACTTCAGTTTAAGTATTCCCTCCTTACTCTTTTATCCACAACAAAAACATTATTTTCTCCAAAATCTTTGTGAAAGTCCATTTTCCATTGTATTTAATTTCATTTAGTGTCTCATTTCATATGGTACATAAAACATAAAATATTATTCTGTCCATTTTCTTCAGTTCTTCCTGTTTTCACACACCATAATAACCAAACTCTATTATGTCCACATTTATTTGCTAAAATTTTAACAAACTTTCACCTTATTATGTTTACATATTTCTTTCCACAAATTATTAACTATTTCACATTTCAAAAATACATGCTCAGTAGTCTCAAATTCTCATTTATTAAATATTCCATCTTGCTTTTTTTTGTATGATATATTTGCCTTAACCAGCAATTTTTTAATAGACAATCTCCATAAAAATCAATACATTATTTAATCTTTTTATAGTTATTATATCTCTTTATTATGGCTTTTTCCTTATCTATTTCTAAATATTTCAGTGGATCAATGCAATAAAATGCTTTCATAAAACTTAAGTATCATTCCTTTCTATTTTTCTCACATATATCTTTCTTATTTTCCATAGCACAATTTTGTTTTGATACTCTTTCATTTCTTCATTCACAATGCTTTTACTTCTTTTTTTTAACTTCCATTCCTTCCCACAGTTCTTTATAATATAGTATCATTTCTGTCAAGTTTTTATTTTCTTTCATAATTCCTTTTAATACCTTATACAAAAGTAAAGATGTTGCATGTACTGTTGGCTTTATTAAACCCAAGCCTCCTTGCTCTTCTTTCATATATGGCATTCCTCTCTTGACTGGATTCAGTTTAGAGCCCCATATAAAAGAAAATATAAACATCATTAGTTCATTTTCATACTTAATAGGAATCATACAGATATTAGCAACTTAAGCAATTTTTCTTATTACCATGGTGATCAACAAGTGTGCTTTTTCCAAAAATTAGTCCTATCCTTTACTTCTTTGAGTAAGTTATCCCATTGCTGTTGTCTGTATTCATTCCTTCCAAATGTTATCCCCAATATAGCTATATATTTTTCATTGAACTCAATACCACCTATCATACCTTCAAAACCAAATCCTTTACTTTTCTCTTTATTTATACTTAAACCATTTTTTTAATTTATACTTAATTCTTCATTTACTTTTTCCATCAATATTTTATTTTTAAAAATGAATACAATATCATCTGCATAATTATACATTACTGGCAACTGTACTTCCTTCATAGGATCATAGGAAGTTATTAGGCTATTGGCCCTGAGGCCCTTATAAGCCTAGCCAAGAGTTTAACCCATGTTTAGGCAAGTCAGCACCCAAAGCCCCTGTCCAGCAGGGACACAGGTAGAATCCCAGTGGTGTATTTTCTGTTTCCCATCCAGTTGCCCAGGTTGTGCTTGAAAAGGGATAATGAGGTACTCTGCTTGACGTGGAGAGGGAGTCTATTCCACAGATGAGGGAGATGCTGGGATACAAATCTGTCCCACCAACAAGTGTTATTAATGTCAGAGACCAGGTTAAGATTGCACATGTGGGTTAATCGAGTAGGGCTTGACTTGCGGATATGCAGCAGTCCTATCAAGGCGGGGTCTGAGATTGCTTTGTATGCTAGACAGAGGTCATCTCTGAGGAGTCTGTATGAAACTGTATGAAACTGAGTAGAGGGACAGGGATTTTAGCCTATCTGTGTAGGGTAGATGTTTGAGGCCATGAATTCTTCTGGTGAGTAATCTCTGTGGTTGCAAGGTACATGCCAGAGGGGACATTGTACTCAATAATTGGCCTTATAAGAGAGAAATACAGGAATGTTATGACCTCCTTGTCCCTAGATGAGATACCTTTACTTATGAGGTGGGTCATGTAGAAAGCTTTGTAGAAGCGACATGGTGGTCAAAAGTCAGGTTGCTATCAATGCTGGTGAAAAATCTCTCATGACTGATTACATGCTTAGGACATTGTTAATAATATGATAATATGTGGGAACATCACTCTCCTCAAAGGGATGATGATGAATTTTTTGGTATTCAGCTTGATGCCATGTTTCTGGGACTAGTCATTTCTTTGTGTGAGACCCTCTTGGAGGATTGTCCACATCATTTATGGAATTGCTGACAGCACCCAGGTTGCAGTCATCTGCAAACTTGGATAGTCATATCCCACTGGTTTTGGACTAAATCTTAGAGAAGTATATCTTGAATAACAGATGCCCCAAGACCAATCCCTGAGGTACACCACTCATTATAGGTCTACTGCTTGAGGTGGCTTCCCCTATTTTGATTCGGTGGGTTCTATCAATGAGCCAGTTTGCTAACCATCTGTTAACAATATGGATTGATACCTAGTTGAGAGAGTTTATCTATTATGCCCGAGTGGGGAATAGTGTCAAAGGCTTTGGCCAGGTCAATGTAGGCGGTGCACATGGCTTTGGTGACTGTCTCAAAGAAGTCAACCAGATTTAACAGACATGACCTCCCCTTGACAAAGCCAAACTGTGCAGAGCCAAGTGTTTGGAGGTTGCCAAAGTCATCATTAATGAGTTCCATGAAAATCCATTCCATGGCCTTGCAGATCAGGCAAGTTAGGCTGATGGGTCTATAATTTCCCGGATCGGTGGGTCCTCCACCTTTGTGTAAAGGGATGAGGGTGCCTGTCCTCCATTTGACTGTGATAAAGCCAATACTCAGGCTTTGGTTGAATAGGGTGCCCAATGGTGCTGCAAGTTCATGAATGAGTTCATGTAGGATGCAGCCTGAGATGTTATTAGGTCACATGGAGGCTGTATTTTTTGCCTTTAAGAGGGCAGTGATGACCTGTTCCCTAGAGATAAGGGGAAGAGGGCAGGTACTGGAGATGTCCTGATTTATTGATGGGGACAGAGGAGTAAAATATTTGCTGAATGCGTCAGTCAGTAGGTTGGCATTTGTGTATGTAGTGTCCTTGATCACCAGTTCTGAACAGATCTGGGTGCTTCCTTTGAGAGTGCAGGCATGCAGTATATGAAGAAGGCCTTATGATTGTCATTTTGTATCTACTGCTGCTTGACATTTTATGAATTTCCTTCACTATTACATTCATAACTAATGACAAAATTATACTACTAGCTGGGAAGCCCTGCTTTATTCCACATTCTATTTTTATTTCTTCCACAATCCAGCCATTTACATTTAGTTTCACATAGTTCTTTTCATAAACAGATTTTATTACTTGTAATGTTTTTTTACTTACATTATATGGCTGCAAAATTCCACATAGTGATTTATACTCAATATACTCATAGGCTTTACTTATATCCCCTATCATAACTTTCGCTTCCATGCTTTTCTTTATGATACCATCAACTATTTCTCTTATTATCTATAATAACTCTTGATTTCCTTTTTCTTTTCTTCCAAATACATTTTGGTCATATATTCTATCCATTTATTGTAACATTTTTGTTATTATTCTCATAAAAATAGTATAATCTGTATTATTCAATGTTATATTCTCCAGTTTTTTATCTCCTCTTTTTTCCCTTTTTAAATATAAATTTCATAACTCCTGTACATATCTCTTTCTCATTTTAATTCCAGTTTCTAAACATTCATTCATAACTCTATAAAAAAAAATGTTTGCCACTGTTTCATTTCTTTATAAATACCATATTCAATTCTATCCAATCTTATTGTAGAATTCAAGTTAATATATTTTAGAATTTCATAATAGTAATAAAACTCTCCAAAACATCCACTAGCAAAGACACAGTAGCAGAGCTAAACTTCCAACAAAAACAACACCAGGGTGAAAAATTCTCTTTTCTTTAATTCATTCTGGTACCTCGGCTTTTTGTCTTCAAAGAAATAATAACATCTCATAACACCCCATGTTTTAAACAGTCATCCAAATCCAATTAAGGTTAATTAATATAATTAGCTTAATTAACCCATTATAATTGGTGGCTCCACTAGCCCTTTCTTAAAGTGTGTATATTTAAAGCGCATTTCTTAAAACACACATTTTAAGGACACATTTTTTAAAGACACAAATTTTCATCATTTTTCAAATACACATAAACCTGAAAACACACTTTAAGTATTCATTCTCTGAAAGGCATAAAAAAGACATGTTGTTTCTGAATACACATAAATAGCATATTTTTAACACTTTTAAATACTCATTTTAAATTTTCATATAAATAAAAAATTCAGTACAACATGTTACAAAGTTAAATTGCTATTAATCTTCATACCCCTGTGGTTGAAGTGTTCTGAAGTTTATTATCATCCTACATTTGAACTTATTCAACTCATTCCTAAAATTTCCCACATTTTCCATAAATGGCCATGCCAAAACACTAAAAAATGTACTTTAATCACTTCCTCCATGAACAGTGCCAAAATGTTCTGCCACCAGGCTCAAGCAATTCCTTTTCCTGATATCTGCTAGGTGCTCCATAATTCTCACCTTTATTTTCCTTTTTGTTTGCCCTATGTATCACATCATTCTTTCACAACCACAACCTATCACATAAATAACACCTTGTGAATAACAATGAAAACCTTCTCTTGCCATGTATAATCTACCATTAATTCTGGACCCATCAAGATTTCTAATCATATTACAAACATTACAATTTCCACATGCACACATACCTATTCTTTGTACATTCTGCTTTGGATCATAAAAAATATACTATTTATGTGCATTCAGAAACAACATGTCTTTTTTATGCCTTTGAGAGAATGAATGCTTAAAGTGTGTTTTCAGGTTTATGTGTATTTGAAAATGATGAAAATGTGCATCTTTAAAAATGTGTCCTTAAAATGTGTGTTTTAAGAAATACACTTTAAATATACACACATTAAGAAAGGGCTAGCAGAGCTACCCTGGTGTTGTTTTTGTTGGAAGTTTAGCTCTGCTACTGTGTCTTTTAGAATTTAATTCAATTATTTCATAGCTATGCTTTGTTCTAAATACTCATTATCCTCATTAATTAATTTTTCACCTTTATAAATTTGTTCTGCATTTTCTTCTCTTTTAACATCTAATTCCAATATATATTTTTAATTGTTTTGTATATTCCTTTTTGCTGTCTTATTTTCTTACCTTCCTTATTTTTTAATTCTCTTATTTTTCCTTCTTTTATCAGTTTACTTAAATGTGGTGCTACCTCTTCTTTCTTACCTTCTAAACAATATTTTTGTTTATATAACACATTAATTTTAATCTGTTTCATTTTATGTATTACTTTCTTTTTCATAAAATTAATTTTTCTTCTCTACTAGGTCTCTAAATGTTTCCTGACTTAATATGCTATATGTCTCTTTTTATTTTCTGCTTTTCTTCCTTATACATTCTAAAAGCACTTTTTTATATCTGTCTTTAAAATTAAGCCACCAAATATTCCAGTTCTCATAAAACTCTCTCATGTTCATACGTTTTTTCCATAATTTCATAAGTTCTTTTTCTCCTCTAAACCTCATTCTTTTTCATTAATTCTCTTTATTTATTTTCCTATTTTTATATATTCTTCATTTTCCTGTACTTTAACCCATATAGCCACATGATCTGAAAATCCAGCATACTTAATTCCTTTGTTATATCTTTTAAACTATCAGATATTAAAAAATAATCAATTTCTGTCCTAATTTCATTCTTTTTGTAAGTCCAGTAGTTATTCTTCCATACATTTAACTTTCCACTTCTCATAATTTCTTTAACCATTTTAACATCACAATTGCTCTTATTTTTTTCTTAAATTGCAATTAAAATCACCCGCCACCATAATGTCCATATTTACACAAACAAATTTAAGAATACGTTTAGACATTCTTTTTCTCTCTTTGTATTACATATGCATATAAAGCAATAATTCTACACATATATTTTTTCCATCTCAAGTCTATTACCGTAATTCATCCTAGTTCCACTCTGGTTACATCTAATATTTGAATGCTTTCTTAACATAATACACATATGTCCAAGCATGTTTCTTTCCCCATGTTCCAAATTACTACTCCATTCCAAAGTTTTTCAGTTTGTGTTCTTTCTTCCTCTGTTAATAATCCAATAGCTTATAAAACAATGCGTATCTACTGCAGCACACCATTGTAATATACCTATTCCCCTCTTAAGATTTTTCATACTGTTCACATTTAAAGCTGATATTTTCAGCTTTTAAAAACACATAGTATAATAAAATGCTTACCCCTTTCCTTTCTTATTTTCTCTTCTTCTTGTCTTTTGGCTTTTCCCAGTTAGGGGTCGCAACAGCGGAACTCTGGTCCGCTAATGATTGGCAGTAGATTTTCACGAACACCAAAGTGCCAGCTCGACGTTCAACCTTCAGCGAAGGCACGCCCATTTACACATGTCTTTCGAATGCCCAGCAAACTGCGGGGAGGACATGCAGACTATTTTCTCTAAGCATTATATTTTTGAATTTTCTTTTCCTTTCTTTAACTCTTTTCCCTATCAAGTTTTTTTTATTTCTTATTGTGTGCCAATCAGCTTCTTCCTCACTTGTCTCCTCTGTTTCTTTTTCCTTGTTACTATCTTTAACTTCATGTATAAGCTCTTTATCACTCACATCTTTTTGTACATTTTCTTGTATAACACATGTTTCTATATTTTTCTCCTGTATAACTTCATTTTCATTTTGTTGTACATTCATTTCACATTCTAGCCATGAATGACCAATATTGCCACACTTTTGAACTTTAAGAAATCACATTTTGCATTATGCCCTGTTTTATTACATAAATAAAATTTTTTTTATCTTATTCATTGATTAAATGATGATTTTTTTCCACAAAAATAAGTCTTTGGTTGATCCCTGTATTTCACAAAACCCCTATTATCGTGAACATTAATAATATTAGGGACATGCATAACTTTATCATTTTCCATTTTCAGTATTACTCCACATTCCCATCCCCCAGTCCATAGTCCTCTTTCATCACTTATTTTTTGTAATGTCCATTACTTCTTTACATATACTTAACATATGTTCTTTCAGTTCTTTTGCTTGAACTTCAGTTCTAAACTGGAGCATTATTCTTTTTTTATTAGTCTGTAAAAAGCTGACCATGGATAAATATTTTTCTTTTGTTCATATGCATCCAAAAAATGTGCCCAGTCTCACATATCAAGTCATAAAAAGTCTCTTTATTAATTAAAATAAATCCTCTTACCTTTTTTGCTTTGACACCCAGAGATGCTATGGCAGAGTCCCAAACCAAATCCTGTCCAAACTTTCTTCTTTTTTACTGCTCACATGTACTGTATACATTCTTTTTGTTTCTTTTATTTCTTCATTCTTCTTTGCTCCTTCTCAAAACAGCTTGTGCATAGGTTTTTGTTTCTGGAACTTTTTTCTGGCATAGTCTCTTCTTTTCCTTTTTCTTCTATTTTTTCAGTGATGTCACTCCATGAAATTGCTGCTCCACTTTCTGGCTCACTTTGGTTTACCATTTCTTCCAAATAATCATCCTGTTACCGCCCAGATTGGAAGGTTATATTTATGCATTTTTCAGAGTTAATTGTCTCTCCTTCAAGCAATCTCCTGTAAATGTTTTCTTCTGAATCCATCACAGTTACAGCTGCAGTCTCCTTTTTCTCCAATGTCACAGTTGTTTCTGCACCCACATCATCAGAAAAAAAAATTCTGGTAGTGATTCGACCATTTCAACTGCATTTTCAGCAACTTTTACTCCATGTTCAGCAAGAGCTGAATCAGCCATGTTTTCACCCTGTTTCTTCTGGCTGTCTCCATGCCTAGACAGGAAACAGGAAGTCAGAATGTGTAGCACACAAAATCACTCCTGACTACCAAAAGTAGGGGAACTTCCATGATGCCTTGGCCAATTTTCACCTTGGATCTCCAATGGAAAGCTGGTACTATCCTAGTGGGACTAACCTAGTCAAAAAATGATAGCTAAATAATACACACACACACACACACACACACACACACACACACACACACACACACACACACACACACACACATATATATATATATATATATATATATATATATATATATATATATATATATATATATATATATATATATATATATATATATATATATATATATGGTTCCCTATCAGAAGCCTGAAACACTATAAGCTTGAAAATCAAAATCCTGAAACCAAAAGCCTGAAAATTCAAAACGAAAACCAAAATCCTGAAACTCAAAATCCGAAAACACAAATAATGCTAATATGTCACTATAAAGACACTAATATCTACCAACTGACCCTGACCCTAACCCTAACCCTAAGGTCCATCAATACTTACCCTCACCTGACCCGGCCCTAACCCTAACTCACTTAACCCCTAACCCCATATTTGTCACTATTGCACACATGCCTAACCTGCACCCTAACCCTAACTCACTTACCACCCTAAACCTAACATAAAACCAACGCACACTCACCTGAACCCAATGCATGACCTAACACCACAGGGCTAACAATAGCAAAGCCACAATGACGCCAGTATGTCCATTTTGTGTTTTCAGGCTTTTGAGTTTCAGGATTTTGGTTCGGATTTTGAATTTTCAGGCTTTTGGTTTCAGGATTTTGATTTTCAAGCTTATAGTGTTTCAGGCTATCTGATAGGAACTATATATATATATATATATATATATATATATATATATATATATATATATATATATATATATATATATATATATTTACTTACATACACACACACACACACACACACACACACACACACACACACACACACACACACACACACACACACACACACACACACACACACACACACACACACACACACACACACACACACACACACACACACACACACACACACACACACACACACACACACACACACACACATATGCTTACCAAACTAGAGAAGTAGCCTTGGGGGCATCTATTGCTGTCACTTATAGGTTCATAGGTATGTGCCAGGATAATGACTATAGCAGCCTTTTTAAGCATAGTCATGCATCACAAATCTCTCACAAGTTCTAGCACACTTGGTAAGTGTAGGCAGGGGCATGGGTGATGAAACATTTACAAGCAGGTGCCTGTGATACGAATCATTTACAGGTTGTCTGTGTCCATTTGAGACACAGTTGCCAAACCAGGGATGAATTTCCTGTTCCCCATCCAATTGTCCAAGCTACTCTTGAACTGGGTTAGGGAAACTGTGCTTCACATCAAAGGGAAGCTTGTTCCAAAGTAGGGGTAGTCTCTGGGATAGATATCTGTCTCTCTAACATGTCCTGTTTATATCATAGGTGAGGTTTAAGTCTTTAGAATGGGTAATTCTGGTGCTGTTTGTTCTGTGGATATTCAGGAGGTCCATAAGACTGAGGTCTGATGATGCCTTGTATGCCAAGCATAGATCTCCCAATCAACAGCCTGTAGGTGACAGAAAACAGTGATAGGGCTTCGCAGTAGACTACATAGGACCAATTGTGTTCCAGTTGTAGAATGTGCCTAGTTATACCAAAGGGGATATTGTATTCAATAATAGGTCTGATAAATACTGAATGCCGTGGAAAATAACCTCCCTGGACTTAGATGCCATAACTTTGTTTATAAGCTAGACACCATAGAACGATTTCCTCACCACAGTAGACATGTGATGGTCAAAGGCTAGCTTACTGTCCATGTGTGTCCCCAAGTTCCTGACTACTGGGACAACTCTTATAAGTGTGTTATCAATATGATAGTCATAAAGGATGGCTGACTTCATAAAGGATACTACTATACATTTCTTGGCATATCTTTTTAGTCCACGGCTCTGACAGCAGTTATCTGTGTGAGTCAGCCTTCTTGCAGAACATTAGTGTTGGTGAGGGATTCTATGACTTCTCTTAATTTGCAACCATCTGAAAATTTGTCAGCCAGAGGCCCTTGATGTTGGCTTTGTCTTTAGAGAAGTACATGCTAAAAAGGAGCATTCTAGAACCGATCTCTGAGGGACTCCATTGGTGACTGGGCACTTTGTAGAGGTGGAATCTCCAATTCTAACTTCCTGGATCCTGTCTATGGGTTCTATGTTATCCACTGGGCAACATAAGGCTTTACACCTAATCTTTTGAATTTGCCAACAATGTCTGCATGGGGTATTGTGCCAGATGTCTTGGTCAGGTCAAGGCAGGCATTGTGAACCCTTTTGAGCTCATCCATTGCTTTGTTTACCTTCTCAAAGAAGTCCACCAGTCTGAGTAAGCATGACCTGTCCTTGACAAAGCCAAACTGGGTTGGGTCCTGTATCTGGAGGTTTTATATGTCATTACTGACCAGGGATGCCAAGCCCTTGTGAGCTTTCATGTCAATAGAGAGAAGGAGGCAAATTGTTTGAGATGACAATGCTAGGAATATAACAATAAAAAGTCCACACCCTGGCAAAAAAAAAAATAAAAAATATGGGGGGGGGGGGTTATTGGCTTATGCAGCAGTGATAATTCGAACATCTATAATTATGGTAAGTCTAATAACACAACTGTGCTGTTTTCTTCATAAAGATCACTGCTGCAGTAGCCTAAGTTATATGGGTATATTACCATAGCTTAAAATGACTAGGAGCAGGAAGGATGAGGGTCCAGAAGCCACTGGGGAATGGCCCTAGCAAAGCCTATCATGGACCTGGAGAAGGAATATAGTTTATAGTGCTTTGTAGAAGTGTGCACAGAGGGACATATTGCTACTTCGAGAATACTTCTAGCATCCAACCCTTTACAAAAAGCCACAGATGAAGCCAAGGCCCTTGTAATGTGAGCCTTAACCCTACCTGGAATGGTTTTGCTATGGTGGTTATAATAAAAAGTAATAGCACAAGACAACCATTTCTAAAAAGTTTGTCTTGACAAAAGTTGTCCTTTTTTCTTGCTTTTACAAGAAACAAACAACTGATCAGAAATTCTGAAAAATTTTGCTCTGTCAAGACAGTACCTGAGTTGTCTGTGGACATCTAAGATATGGAGTATCCTTTCTGTCACATTTTTAGGTTCTGGAAAGTAGACATGGAGAAGGATAGCTTAGCTTAAGGTACAGTAAATTTGGGTACTAATTTAGGCACAAACAAAATATTAATTCTTAAGGAAACCCTATCTTTGGGGCAAATTAAATATGGTTGACCCACCATGAAAGCTTTTTAACTCAGATACTTTTAATAGGTCAGAGCAATTAGCAAGAATGTTTTCCATGTTAAGAACCTCAAGTCAGTCTGATGAACTGGTTCAAACAGGGCAGAAATTAACCTTTTTTAATACAAAATTAAGATCCCAAGGAGCAGCCTGCTTGCTTCTTAGGAGACTTCATATGCACCACCCCCTTCAAAAAACAATTTTGCATGAGGTTGCATTGAAATTGCAAGATATAGGGGTAGACATGCTAAAATGGCCAACAAGTGAACCTTGACTGAAAAGTAAGATAGGCCATAGGAAAGTAACTCACATAAATACTGTAGCACCAGAGAAATACTAACCCTGAAAGGGGACTGATTCTTTTGCTGGTGCCAACTTGAAAAACTTTTACATATATGTGATTTTCTAGTAGTAGGCTTTATTGCCCCATTAATACCTGCTGTATATTCTCAGGAAAAAAAGTGCCTAAAAGGTATTAAAATTCTATTATCTATCAGTCATTTATAGTAGTTTGGAGTTGGGATATATCAAACACCCCTGATCTTGTGTAAGTAAATCCAGTCTTTAATGAAGCATGTGATAACTGCCCCTGGCAGCTTCCAAAAGAAGGGAGAACCACTGTTGCCTGGTTCAGAAGGGAGTCAACACAATAATCATGGGAGAGTTCTTCTGAATCTTCAGAATGACCCTGGGCATTTGTGAAAGTGTAGAGAAGCATATAGGAACATTCCTGTCCAAGGAAAATAAAATGGAATGTTTTCCAAGCCTTCTTACATGGGATCCTGGAGTAGAATGTTTCCAAATGATTGTTGTGAGCAGAGAAAATAGATCTACTTGAACTGTTCCACAAAACTAAATCAGTTCTTGGAAGTCCCCCGGTATAGTTTACATTTGCAAGGGCCTGTTCTGGGCCAGCTTAACTTATCTGCCACACAGTTTTGCTCTGTAGATATGTATGCACAGAAAGTAAGATGTGGTTCCCTCTAGCTTGTTTATATACAACATCAATATGTTGTTATCTGTAAACACTTGAACCACAGATGTCTGAGAGGACTGACAGCATTTATAAGAGTTAATATCTCTTTTACATTTGTGTGTTTTGGTCTCTCATTTTTGTTCCAAAGGCACTGCATGTGTATCCACATAGAAACTGCTCCCCATGCAAAGCCTGAGGAAGCTGTTGTGACTAACTGAGCTGGCCCAAGAAGGGTTATAGGGAAACCTGGATTCTAAGAAATTTGATATCTCTGCCATAGCATCTCCCCTTTCATAAATCACAAAACTGGAATTTGAAATGTCAGGGGATGTTGATGCTGGGACCATAGAGATTTCATCCACCACTGAACTTGTGGAGTCTTGCAGGAGGTATCGTGAGGATCATGCATGCCATGAGACCCACAAACATGAGGAATTCTCTTGCTGAGGAGTTAGTCTGGAAATCACAGGAATAGCTCTAAATATGTAATGATTTTTACTTGTGGAAGCAAAGCTGTTTGAACTGAGGTATCCAGGAGACACTCCTAGAAAACAATCCTGTGAGAAGGAGTCAGTCAAGACTTCTATATGTTTTTTTTAGAATCCCAGTCTTTGAAGGAGGTCCCTTACCCAACTGACAGATTCCTGACATTTTAAAAAATACTGTGCAAAGATAAGAAAATCATTGACCTATGGAAAAATATGAATATCTTGCAGTAGGCTATCACAGGAGCCAGACACTTTTCAAACATCTTTGCAGCAGTAAATGGACCAAATAGTAATGAAGAGAACTGATAATGTGATCCAGATGCAGAAAACCATAAGAAATTACTGAAATCTGGATCTATAGGAATGGATTGTGTCTGCATTTTTTCTGCACTTTGAAATTCTGTACTACTGCCTTATACAGCATAGGCTAGATTCAGACTTGTTGAATCTAAGCTGTTTGGTATCACTGTGCTCTAAACCAGCCATCTTACATTAAGAGGGCCTCCCTGTATACTTGTGGCAGATGTGTGTAGCTCAGGTGCCATCTCATTTGGGGAATGCTGGAGAAAGGCTCAGCCTGGGGCTTTCACATTGGTAGTTTGTCTTAAAAGTGTTAAACTTTGTCTATATTTAAGCCTTTCATTTGCAAGGGTTTGCTCTCAGTTAACCGGAGTTGTTCAGAGCTTGGTGACTTTAGCCAGAGATCTGGAATGCATCTGAATTGAAATCCAAGGCATCTACTGCAAACCACTGAAATATAAGTATATTTAAAGACTATATTGCAGTTTGTTAACTGTATTTATTTGAATCGTTGCTTCATTTTTGCTGATTGCATCTGTGTTTTTTTTTTTTGCATTTTGAAATTCTGTACTACTGCCATATGCAGCATAGGCTAGATTTAGACTTCCTGAACCTAGACTGATTGATATCATTGTGCTCTAAACTAGCCATCTTAGATTAAGAGGGCCTCTCTGCATGCTTGTGGCAGAAGTGTGTAGCTCAGGTTCCATCTGAGTTGGGGATTGCTGGAGAAAAGCTCAATTTGGGGCTTTCTCATTGGTAGTTTGTCTTAAAATTGATGAATTTTGCCTGTACTTAAGACTCTTGTTCACATATAGCTGCACATCGCATAACGGGGCTTATTGCTGCCCTGTATAGACACAAATGGCTATAAACTTAAATTTTCCCTAGACGTCTGTCAGTAGAATCCTCTCAAGTCCCCTGTTGCTCTGCAGGCAACTCTAATGCACACTGTAAAGCATCGCCACAGCTCTTCACCCTAAACCGTCAAAAGAATATGCCCCTCTGGTTTTCCAGCATCATAAATTGATCTGATTTACCCACTCTCCAACAGTGCTGCGGTGTAAACCTGCCATTATGGATTGTCACTTTCCCACCATTTCTCAGGCCAGCCTGATTCACTTGGGCATCCTGAGGCAATGTAGCAATTACCTTACGTATACTGACAACCGCTTAGTCCTGAAACAAACAAATACTGTATGTGAGAGATGTAATTACACAATCAACTTGAAAACAATCCTGTTACGTAACAAAAAGCAAGACATCAAACTGGTTATCAGCTCACGCACTTCACCTCTCACACAAGTTCAGGACACAACACATAAACCCAGATACACAGAGGTACTCACTAGAAACCATCCAAAAGATCAGAGACCTCCCAAGTGCAAATTATCTGCACACAGTTCAACATGTATAGAAACCACTACACACGAAAACACACATATCAGTGTCTCTACAATTAAACCCCTAAGGCAAAACACCTCAAAACCTAATGTCTTGGTCATAGCAGGTTCCATACTGAGATACATGGATGTCCTCCTCACAAGGCTGGACAAGGAGAAGGTCACTGTCAGCTGCCTATTAGGTGCCAGCATCTGTCAGATCATGCATGCACTCAGTTACTCAACAACAAGTACCATTACAAACAAATGTAAAATAAATAAATAAATAAATAAATAAATTATGACTCTGTCATAGACCATGTTGGGGTGAATGACTTGAGATGTATGTCCCTGGACTATATGAAGAGAGATATGACTGAACTCTCAGATTATGTGTCCCAAGCAGGTATGACCCTAGCCCTAGACAGCATTCTACCTTCACCCAGGATGATAACACAATATAAACAAAAAAAGATTGACTTCAACGATTGGCTTAGCTTCTGGTGTCATTCCATAGGGATTCAGCATTTGTCAGCCTGAGAAGACACAATCAACAGATTATCTGTTTTGCCAGAGATAATCTGCACCTATCTCCTCTATGCTTTTGGATACTGGCTAAGGTTCTTGCCTCCCCCATAGTGCCTTTTTTAGGCAATGTCAAAAATGACAAAATTTCCGACATAGCAACATCCGCTTGAGGCAAACTCAAGGTTCTGCTACTTAATGCTAGGAGTTTAAACACAAAACTGCACTCCCTGGAAGAACTCCTCACTTTGGAAGATAATGTCTGTGCAGTCACTGAAACATGGTTCAAGGCCACAGGGAGCACCCCACCTGTGCAAGGCTACAATGCCTTCCACACGTTTAGACCTCAGAATGAGCATGAAAAAAACAAAGGTGGAGGTGTATCCATCTTTATTAAAGCCAAGTACACCTCAAGAGTTGTCAAACAGTACAACTTTCTCAGACTACTCCAATCCCAATTAACTACAGGCAAAACAACCTACTACATCATTGCTAGTTATAGGTCCTCCTCCATGAGCCAATGCCTACCTGGACTTACTAGATTCACTCACCATATAGCCCATCACCTAAGTAAAGGGAGATTTTAATTATCCCTCCATCTACTGGCAACATACACAACTCAAACATGCTTGCCCAGAGGTTCCTGAACTTTGTCACTGCAAATCCTCTGGAGCAGACAGTCTGCACTCCCACAAGGGATTCTAACGTCCTTGACATAGTACTCACCAACATGGGTGGTCACTGCACTTTTCCCTGTGTGATGCCCTCCCTGGTAGGTCAGACCATAAATCAGTCTTGTTCAAAATAACTAATGGACCCCACACCTCTAAAGGAACAAAAAAAAATAAAGAACTTCTCATAGGTTCATAGGTTCATAGGTTCATACTAGGCTATCTGCCCAAGGGCATTTATAAGCCTAGCCCATAGTTATGTGGCTTTCGCCACCCCTTTAGTTTGAATAAAAACTATGCCTATCATTTTTCTGTGCCTCTGTCAAGCAGTGACACTGAAGTAATCCCTGGGGTATATCTGCGATCTCCCATCCATTGGTCAAGATTCCTCTTGAACAAGGCCAGCGAGGTGCTCTGCCTCACATGTACCGGGATTTTGTTCCACAGCATAGGGAGTCTCTGGGTGATGAATCTGTCCCTCCAGCACATTCTATTTATAACCGTGTCAAGGTTTAAGTCTCCGCCCTTGTGGTTCTGAGGGATCTAGATTTTTGAGGTGAAGCATATTCATCAAATCTGGGTTTGACATGGCCTTATATGTCAGGCACAGGTCACCTCTGAGCAAGCGGTATGAGACTGAATAGAGCTGGAGTTCTTTCAGTCTGGCAGCATAAGACATATTTTTGAGACCCTTTATCCTTTTGGTGAGGAACTTTTGGGGCCTTTCAAGCTGCAGCAGGTGTCTGGTCAGATACATTCGAATGGGGCATTGTACTCAATCATAGGTCTAATGAGTGATGAGTACAGGGGACGATGACCTCCCTTGATCTAGATGTGAATCCCTTCATGATCAGGTGGGCGATATAGAAGGTTTTCCTAACTACTTTAGCAACATGAGTGTCAAGCGAAGGCTACTGTCAACCTGGGTCCCCAGATCCCTGATGACTTTTCTGTGCTCAGTGGATTGCCACCTATATGGTAGCTAGGGTAACCTTGTTTTTCCCGAAGGGTATGACTATGCATTTTTGGCGTTTAACTTCAGGCCATGGCTCTGGCACCAGTTATCCGTTTCTGTGAGGCCCTTCTGGAGGATATCTGTGTCAGATGTGTTTTCGACTATGGCCCAGTTTGCAGTCATCTGCAAACTTTGTCAGCCATAACCCTCCTGTGTTTGCTTGTACTTCAGAAAAGTAGATGCCGAACAAGAGTGGACCCAGGACTGAGCCCTGTGGGACACCACTTGTGACAGGCTTTGAGTCTGACATGGCTCCAGCAACTCTGACCCTGTGGGTTCTGTCACTTAGCCAGTTTGCAACCCATCTTGTGATGTATGGGTTTACATTCAAGCTGATGAGTTTTTCGATGATACCTGAGTGGGGTATTGTGTCGAAGGCCTTTGCCAGGTCGAGGTAGGCTGTATGGACTGCCTTTCCCTCATCAATGGCCTTGGTGACTGTCTCGAAAAAGTCAACCAAGTTTAAGGGGGATGGGAGGGTGGCCTAATGGTTAAGGTGTTTGCCTTACAAACACAAGGTGCAGGGTTTGAGTCTCACAAGGGATAATTGGCTAGGCTTAAATGGCTCGCAAGGGCAGTTAGCTTAGTACTAACCTATGAACCTAAGAGGCAGGAACTGCCTTTGACAAAGCCAAACTGGGTTGGATCCAAAGTCTGCAAGTTCCCTATGTCTTTATTTATGAGTTCCATTATGATCCTCTCCATGGCTTTGCAGATAAGGCTTGTCAAGCTAATGGGGCGGTAATTTCCAGGGTCTGTGGAGGCACCGCCCTTATGAAGTGGAACCACAGTCGCCGTGCGCCACTCCTTGGGTACGTATCCTGAGGTGAGGCTAAGATTAAACAGCTGTCCTAACTGTGGGTTTAATTCCTCGTTGAGTTCGTGAAGCACACAGCCGGGAACACCATCCGGTCCCATAGATGCTGTGTTTTTTGCCTTAGTGAGGGCAGTTCTCACCTGGGCGTTGGAGATGTTTGGGGGGCTACAATCCTCTGGAATAGATATCTCTCCTTTTGGGGAGGGGAGAAGTTTGCACTGAACCTGTCAGCCAGTATGTTGGCAATGTGTGTAGGTTCAGTAATTTTCACATCATTTTGAACTAATTCTGAGCATATCTGGGAGTTTCCTCCTAGGTTTCTAACATTTCCTCCTAGGTTTCTCCAAAGCAAACTACAGCCTACTAAGTGATGGTATAAAATATACCCACTGCAATCACAGGCAGTAATGACTCCTATACAGAGATGTACACAGGTGCCCTGTATAATCCTCTTAGCAACTGTATAGACTGGGCTGTACCTGACTGGATTAAAACCAGGCCCTCCCGAAAAAATAAGCCACCTTGGTGGACATCTAGTATGAACAGATTGTAAAACAAAAGGAAAAAAACTGATGCTCAAGAACAAGAGGCAGCTGCCTCTACAGAGGAAGAATCCCCTCCATAGATTGAACAAGCACATCAGAAGTCTTGCAAAGTCCTCTAAAGCTAATTATGAAGCTAAAATAGCATCCCTAGCCAAGGGCAATCATCTATGTCCAAAGTCTAAAAGGGAGTGCCCAGCTATGTGTTGAATTGGTAGTAGATTGTACCACTCACACTATACTGGACGAAATTGCCAACCTGCTAGCTGACAGATTTGGTGCAAATTTCACCCCCCATCCCCACCAGCCATACCACAAAACATATCTAACACCAGTTCTCTACCTAGTCTCTCTAGAGATCAGGACATATCTGCACTCTCCAAGACCAAAAACATGGTCTCAATGGGACCAGATTACATCCCAGGTTGCTTACTACGCAATCTAAAACAGGACCTAGCTGACTCACTTGCCGTTCTCTTTAACCATAGCCTGAGAACTGTCTTTGTGCCAGCAAAATGGAGAATAGTAATCCCCTTGTATACAGGAGGGCTATCAACAGACCCTTCGAACTATAGAGCCATAAAACTAACCAGCCTCATCTGCAAGGCTATGGAGAGGATCATCATGAACCTTATCAACGTGGGCATAGGTGACCTTCATACTCTAGACCTAATGCAGTTTGGCTTTGTTAAGGGTAGATTGTGCTTACTGAATCTGGAAGACTTCTTTAAGAAATTCACCAACCCACTGGATGAAGGTAAGACAGTGGATACTGCCTATCTGTACCTAGCTAAAGCCTTTGACACAATCTTCAACTCAGGTATTATTGAAAAATGCTCCCAGCTAGTTGTTAACCCTTACATCACTAGATGGGTAGCCAATTGGCTCGCCAACAAAACACAAAGTTGCTGACTCCACCTCTACCAGTAGACCCATCACCACTGATGTACTGCAAGGATCTGTACTGGACCCTTTACTATTTGGAATCTATTTCTCAGAAGTCCAGGCTAAAGTAGATGTTTTTTTTATTTTTTATTTATTGAACATTTGTGACCGGGAATGTCCGACTAGGTTCCACAAAGCCTGTTTTCAGCGGAGGCCCGGGGAGAAATGCTCCAGATGTCCTTTGGATTACTAAGTTCACTGATGATTGCAAACAAGGTGCAATCATTGAGTTCCCCAATGATATTAACATATTACTGGAGGGGCTAACACAAACAAATGACAAGTACCAAAGTCGCGGTCTAAAACTAAATGCAAAAAAGTGCACTATCATCCCATTTGGCAGTGGAATTCCCCACTAATTTCAATATTGACAGTACCCCTCTAAGTTCAAACCCAATGGTGTGAGATCTGGGAACAAAGGTTGACAGCAATCGGAACTTTGATCACCAGGTTTCCATGGTGGTAAGGAAAGCTTTCTACATTGTGCTTCTCATAACTAAAGGTATCACATCCAGGTCTAAGAATGTTATAACCCCATTTTGCTCAACATTAATCAGACCACTAATAGAGTATGGTGCTCCCTACTGTATGTATCTCACCAGACACTTGAAGCAACTGGAGAGACCACAGAGGTTTCTCACTAAGAAGATACAGGGCCTCCAGACCATGACCCACATGGATAGAATGAAAGCCCTGTCGCTGTACTCTGTATCATATAGGCTACTGAGAAGTGACTTGTGCCTGGCCTACAGGGCAGTCTCTGACCCCGACCTGATGGAAATGCTGCACATCAGCAAATCAAATGCCACTAGGGCCACATGTTCTAGGGAACTCAACCTTGCCAGTGATATTAACAGAACATGCTGGAGAGACAGGTATTTCTCCTGGAGATTGCTGCTGCTCTGGAATAAACTTCCAGTTCATGTGAGGCAGAGCTCCTCAAAGACTTTATTCAAGTTCAACCTGGACAAATGGATGGGTGACTACAAATTCACCCCAGGGGTGGCACCTATGTCTCTCATGGACAAGGGTAGTGAGTACTGATCTGTAAAATGCATCCATCTAACCAAGAACAATTGGTGCGACCCAGGATTAACATGGCTAGACTTATAAAGGCTCTAGGGCTTCTAGCCTAGTAACCTCCTATAAACCTATGAACCTATGAGAATAAAGGGTAAGACGTTGTAAAGAGACACATTTTGAACTTGGGAACTGTCATAAACAGAAAAAAAAAAGATCCAGAACTGGTCTCCAAGAATCTTCTTTCTTTGGCATCAGAAACATCCTGGAATAAACTACTTCCCTTAACTGAGGAAGAGGGACAAATTCTTTCACCCCTTCAGCAGGGAAAAAAGAATCTGGTCTAGCAAGTGAGGAGAAATCCTCTGACAGGGAAAGAGAGACTCCCAGAGCCATCTGTGATGGATTGCTCTGTTGTCAAAGAGAGAAATGGAAGTCTAGACTTTCTGTAAATCTTAAATGACTGCTAGGGTGGGTGGGTGGCTGTGGGAGTTGGAAATTCTTTATACAGCCATTCAGACTTATTAGACCATCTTTTGTTCTTGAGGGAGGGGGCTACTTTCTTGTTGGAGCCTCCCTGCCATTGCTTTTCAAACATTTGATTTCCATACATTTGCTGAGACTGTTTAGTTTGCTTTTTACAGAATATTGTTGAGGAGATATTGAATCCTTGGTAAACTTAGAGAATGAGTGCTGAAAAATCTGAAAGATATCTTGAGTTAGATTTCCTCTGTCATCATACTTTTGAATGACTTTTGCAGCAGAGGAACAAAAAACAAGTTATCTTCCCAAGCTATGGAAATGTCATCACCAGAATCATAAGCACATTTCAAATGGTGGGTAGTCACTTAAGACACAGGAGACACCACATTGCATAAAGCAGATTTCTCCTCACAAGAGGAAACATGCCAAAATATTGCTCATATTCCACAAGGCAAACATAAACTTCGACATATGAACTTGATAGCTGAGAATTCTAAAAACAAGCGTTGCAGAAGAATATAATGGCTTGCAAATTTAGCAAAAGCCTTTCCATCCTTGTCAGATGGAGAGGGATTAGTATTAATCATATGTTTAGCAGCAGCTGGATTCACCAAAACATTACTTACTGGATCAGATTCAGGGTGAGTGTATAAAAAATGAGGCACTATATATATATATATATATATATATATATATATATATATATATATATATATATATATACATCTTCCAAAGCTGATAGAACAGGAGGAGTATGAATAGGTTCTGGAAATTCCAGTTGTAATAATCATATTTCCTGAGTGACTGAAAAACGTCACTGTTTTCCCACTGAAAGAACTGATTCATTCTATAAATCATTTCAGAGAAGGAGAATCATTCAAAAGTAATGGATGAAGTCATACATTACTGAGAATTTGAATTGGAATTCTGTGGAGAAAACTCATAATCTATGGTTTCAGAATTATTTTGTGGTTCAAATTCTTGAATCTCTTAAGCAAAGGAAGACTCCTTTTATTATGAGAAAGCCAAACAGGAAAGGTGAATGTCTACAATAAATCCTGAGCTAAGCACAATAAATTACTCTTGGCCAAGGTAACTGATATAGGAGAAGGCATATGTTTAAGTTTTTTTTGTTTTATTTTGAGTGGCATATCTGAAGAAACAGACCATTTTTTCCATCAAAAACCTTTCTAGGAATGGACACAGCTTTCAGGCTGAGCAGAATGGTATTCTCTACCCCTTCTCCCAGGACCAACAAGAATGTCTTTCACTTGGCCACCAAGGGCTCTCCAACAGCTGCAGAGGACATGTTTAACTCCTGGTACATGGTGACTATAGGAACTACACCAGCAGGACCCAACAAAAAAGATGAGTTGTTGGTTGAACCAGCTTTGGCCACGGCTGAATCACCCCCTGTGGCTGAGGCATTTTATCAGCCTGCTGTGGTGACAAAGGCTACTTAACATTTTTTTTTTTTTTTTGTGGCTGGAAGAAGGTAGAATTGTGAAACCCGAAGGTTGTTCCATGTTTAAGCTGGAAAAAGTGCCTAATTCCCAGAGTAGCTAGGCAGAAATAGTTAATAAAAAAGGAAGCTGTAACAAAAGTAAATTTCCACCATTAAACCACAGTAACAAGTACTTTAAATACTTACTCCTGCCCCCAAAGGTAAAAATGACAGAACTTTTATTATAAAAAAGTTTAAAGTTAGGTTGAGTAACTTTTTGCAACAAATGTTAAAAAAGTAACACTCCAGTTTAAAAGTGTGGAAAAGTCACATAATTATTAAAACCCCTTTCTCCTACCTTATTTGAATATGTTTTATAGGAATAAATATGTTTTCTGGTGTAAAAAGGAAAGTAGAATTTTTTCCCCAAAGAGACATTATCTGCTCAGCAATTGAACAAGGTTAGATGACTGTCGATTCCTGAAAGCCACTAGAGGAGCACTCTCTTGGTTGGCAGGAAAGCTCAGAAGAATTTGGTACTCAACTCTTACTTTTAGTCAGCTTAGCTTGATCTGATTAGTGTTTTAGGTGACTGGAAGGTGCCCTAAAAGCTTTGGAAGCTGTCTGTTGTATTCTGTACAGGGTAGAACTGATACAGCTTAGGCTATTGCAGCAGAGATCCTTATGAAGAACATCTTGACATTTCTTTAAGAAAGTAAAAATTTTGTCCACTGTGTGACACAGAAGCTATGGATATTAGTGTGGCATATGCAAAAAATGGCATTAAATCAGTATAAGCCCTTGCATTTCATTTAATCACTTATATAAATCTTAGGTCCAAAGGCACACCATAACTGTAACTCTCAAGGGGTAGTTTACATAGCCATGTGTGAGAGATGTGAGGTGTTTTATGCAAGTACAATTTCTTGCAAGCTCTTGCAATGAATCTGCAAGCATCTATATGTTGTCACACAAATGTATTCTAAAAATACATTTTACAGACCTACCTTAGAGTACTGAAGTTTCTAAAAGTTTAAGTTTTTTGTGCTATAGCAAATAGAGAATTGTCCAAGAGGGGGGACAGGGGCACTCTTCCAGTGGCTAAAGGGTTACAGTGGTGGTTGCAAATTCAAGTCACTTTTCCACCTCAGGTATCACTGATTCTGTTAATACTAAACATATTCTGGTATTGAGAAGTCTTTTGTAAATCATTTTCTGGAAAATTCATATTTTTATTTTCTATTTTCTAAGTTCCTTTCATTATAATATTTATATTGCTTAGATGTGTTTTTTGGCTTTACCTAGCTTGCAATTTCTGAGGAAGTCTCCTGACATTGAAGAAATGAAAGGGCTAACAAAAATTAGTATTCTTATATGTGGCTCCTGGATTCTTTACAAGTATGTTTTTTGTGTTGCTACACTTTTCCATACTTCCACTGGACATAGTTTGGTTTGCAACAATACCATATTCCAAGGGCTTATTTACTGTATTCATTAGCATGATAATTTGTTTCTGTCTTTGACATAGGAATTTTTAAACTAAGATATGATAGCATTATATAAAAAAGGAGAAACCATGGGGGTTCAGTGTAAGATGAATCATCTAATCATCTACAGTTTTGTGTCTGCTATTACTGTCTTTATTTTTTGAGCAACAAAACATTTTTCTTTCTTTGGTGAGGAAAACTGTGAAAGTGACTGACAATTATTCTCAACAAAGTGTGTAAAGGCACTTCATACAGAGGTCACATGTGGTTAAAAAAGAAAAAAAAATCTCAGTTGCTTTATTTTATGGAACACTGTGGAAAATACATTCAGTTAGAGTTTAATTGTACATTGAGACATTGCCTCAAGTTTGAGGTAACTGCTAAGGAGAGCACTTTACTGTCAGGCATTAGGAATATGTCTACACTTGTTTGCCTCTCTATGAGGTTCTTTCAGGCGTAAGTGGCAAAATGGTGAACAGGATTAGAATATTTACTGAAAATGCAAATATGGGTACAGCGGAGGAGGACGATGAGTAGTCAGTGAATGAACATTCTAGCTGTTGTAATAAAAATAGTTTGAGAATCAGCACAGACAGATCAGTATTCTTATGGTAGATCTACAACAGCCATGCTGTTAATATCAGCTTTGATTGGAGGTATGGGTCACTGTAACCAGCAGAGGTACAGTAGAAGATCTTTTGGAACTGTGTCCCACATACAGTTGACAACAATCATGTTTTAAAATGGATTGGTTAAAATAAATAAATAAATAAATAAATAAATAAATAAATAAATAAATAAAGCTATGCATTTTCAGCATTATTCATCTCAGGGCAAATTGTTTTTTTTTTCTTTTACAAACAAAGTAGTGGAAGCACCTTGTTATTGCCTGCTGTTGTTGTAGCCTAAATGGTTATGAACATCTGCCTAGCATTCAGTATCTAGAGTACAGCGCCCTGAAATGTAGTTGACTTTTTTAGTTATGTACAGTATTTACAAATACTCGTAATGTTATCCCTGAAAATGTGAAGTGGCCCTGTTTCTTCCACCAATCCATCCATCCATTCATCCATGCTTTTGTAAAGCAATGAGAATTACAGTGCTGCTGTGATAAAGGATCCCCAGGTATTCCTAATCATGCTGAGAAATACAGATTCCAGCATGTTCTGTCCATGCTGTAGGGTCTCTGCTTCATGGGCCGTGGATGGTATACCTCCTATGTGATGCACCAACAGGGCATTTACACAATTATTTATATTTGTTTTCTGGGGTAGAGCACTGATTTCCATGGACCTTTTTCAAACTCGGGCTGGGAGCTGTGTTTGGTTAAGGGACTTGCTAACAGTCACACTGCCCAAACCACTGCTGTTGAGTTCTCTTAAACTGGAGGAGCTGGCATTCTGGTCTATGATTGTTAAACTCTTCACTGTATCTCAGAAAGTATGTCAAACAACCATATGAAAGAATCTTGTTTTCACCACTTGTACCACAATGTCATTATTTTAATGACTACCCAAAGCCCGGGATAATAGATGTAAATGAGGACATAAACTGGGTAGTATGCTGAGAGCTTTATACTGTGACCTTATCCACAACGTTTTGGTAAAACGTCTGCAGTGCTGCCACCACTGGAGCAGCTGACTGGCCAGTGTGTGAGTATCCTCTACCCTTACTCAAAAAGTAAGTTACTGAATACTTAATTTTTTCCACATGAGCCATCTGCTACTCTCTAGCCTGTGTGAAACAATCTATCTTTTCTGGAAAAGTACATTGACTTCAAATATCAAGTTTTTTTATCTTCATACCAATCAATTCACACTCATCAACAACTTTGTCACTGGTTGCCACTGTCACTTGAGGCCAAGGGCTCAGTAATAGCTTCAGACAATAAGGAGACAAGCTTGACATCCAGAGACTGGATAATCTTCAGTCCTTGGCAGTACTTTGATAATCTATCCATGGAAATTATAAACAGGAGGGGAGACTAGGCATACTATAGATCCACAATCATCTTAAAGGTATATTGGACTTTCTGAAGAGACTATAAACACAACTCTCTCAAAATGTGTGTGCTGAATAGCATGTATAATTGGCCATAGACTTCAGTCAGTTGTAACATCTCCCACAAAACATCCTGGGAACATGGGATTATATACTGTACAGCTCCCCAAAACACATGTACACCATAATGACAAATCAAAATGAAAACAACTACATCCATTCAATGACAATTCTTTAATATATTATGCTACTGGCAGCATACTATTGTAGGCTTTTCTAGGTACTGTTTAATTGCTGCTGTGGTCTCATGTATAGAAACGGGCCCAATTACACCAGTTTCTTCTGGCACTGTCACTTCAAAGGATTGCTTTTCCATAAGATTCCATTCTTCATAGTGTTCCTTCAACCGCAAGATAGTGTGCTCACTTGATGTCAGCAGTTCTTCAACCTTGTGAAAACAATTTGGACAAAATCACCCTTCCACACTCAAATCTTTGTATGGGTCTGAAGAATATCTTTGAGGTAAATCAAAGTACTTTTCCATGACCTCACCAAATTTTTCCCATAATTGGATCTTGATACTGTGATTGGTGCAGCTGCTGTCTTTCTCACTTATCTGTACCTACCTCTATGATCTGAAGATTCCCCTCACTAAAATTTCTTTGAAAGTGTTTTTCTTTATCTTAATGTATTCCTTCACAGCTGATGTTCATCATTAGATACTATGGTTACTACCATGACAAGTACTGACTAACTTTGCCACAGCTCCTTGACTCAGATTCAGCTTCAGTGATCTCCAACAGGGTCTATTCAGATTCCAAGTTCCTTGCTTCACCTGCTGTATCAGAAAAAAATCTTCCACATTTGACAGCCTAACATCTTCCTTATAGCATATCAAGGTCTATCCAACCACTGCTAAGGCCATCTAACCCCCTGCACCAGTAAGTTGTGGTCATTTGAGACATGCATAGCCAAAACATAAGGTCTCATACCTGATGGTATGAGTGCTTAGTTAGCCAATGACTTCTGGTTTAAGTTGTTCTGATAGTATATGTATGAGCAACTATATCCTATATCCTTGTTTTTACTTCTTTGCCCTGCACATCTCCCTAAAGACTATCAAGCCTTCCTCCAGTTGCCAAAATAGTTCATTCAGTTCTCCAAGGGCTGACAGCCCATATGACTATTCATCCACTGGAAGACAAGAGTCAGGTCCCCAGAGTGGTGCCATCATTCACTACTTGGGTAAGGAATTTTATATATAAAATAACAAAACTGCTGTGCAGCACAAATGACCATGACAACAGCAAATATCCAAGCCTACTTTATTGAGAGTTTAGCGCTCTTGTTCCTAATTTATCATGGAACTTCATCAGAACTAAATAAAACCATCCACACACTGATTATATAATTAAAATTAAAAATCACATTATGATTCCATCAACTAAAATTCTTGAAATAATTAAACAATCAGGAAGTTAAATAATCAAGAAGTTAAACTGAACATTTAAAAGACATTTAAAAACATTATGCATCAAAATATTTAAACTTTTAAACTGGATTAATAGAGCAAGATTCATTTAACCCAGGAAAACTCAGAGCATTTAACTTAAGTTACCATTTTAATTTGCATTTTTCCAGATGCTCATCTACTGTATAACCTCAGGAATAATTTTTCACTTGCTCAATGATTAAAAAAAACAAAGTGATGTGCCTTAGAAGCATTAATGTGTTTGAACAAAGTGTTGGTAACCTTAGCTTTCTTTATATCTGACAAATGCTCGTAAATTTGTGCTTTTAATTTCTGAGGTCTTCCCTATAAAAATGCTGAGCATGAATAGCACATAGCCAAATAAACCACTTGCTTAGAAATGCAAGAAAAATTACCATTGACTTAGAAATTTTCCCCTCTGATACTAAAGCTATCACTAGCAATAATATATGAGCATTTGGAGCAGCTACCACATTTATACATTCCCTTTGTGCATCTCATATTTCTGACTCTTGTATATTTATCCTGTTCTAAATAATTCTTGAACGCTTTATCCTTCTTATATATAATACAGGGTCTCTCCCCTATTCTCCCCAATATGGTGCTATCCATCTTAAAAATATATATTTAAATATTTTACAGTGGCTCAATTATCTAAAGTGAAAGTTTAATGACTTTTATTTCCATAAGAAACCCCAGAATTATTAGATTTTTGTACATAAACCTATGTCCCTCCATGTCAGCAGGTTTATAACCTCTGCTATAACCACCAACCATCTCTGACATGTTGAAAAAGACAATGAAGCATAGACTTTACTAATCTCCCTTTTCCTAGGATGATAGCACATACAATTCCAAAAACCTTCTCACCAAAGGTCCACTGGTATATAACTGATAAAGTAAGCAAATAACAAAAGCAGTCGGACCATCCGGCCAATACAACTCTTTAATAAAATATACAGATGTCACAAGATGAGCATTCAGGTTGAAACCCTTCATTAGATCACATATTCACTGTTAAAATCACATTTTAAAAGCACAACCAGCCAATCATCATTTAGTATTCAATTCTTCGCCTTTTTAAGGCTGGTTTAAGAGGTACAATTCCATTTAAATCACACAACGGCCAGCAAGTAATGTTCCAAAAAGTATTTTATTGATAAAATACACATAGGATATAAAAATATATCCTGCTCCAGACCGGTTTCGGTTCCCCTTCTTCAGTGGAGCAAAAACAAATGAATAAAAAGCCAACAACAGCACCTGATACCATTTATAGTATCAGTCAAGTCAATCATCCAATCAATATACAACTAGTTAGACTGAATGAGACCAGCACCCCATATAGTGATCTTCAGATCTATGAAGACACCAAAGAATGTGTGAACACATATACATAAACAAATATAAATGGTATATGAAAAAACCTTACATAGTGACATGGCTAAATAAAAAAACCACAAAAAACACAAAAAAACACATATCTAGATATGAAAACTAACTATAATGTTAAGGAACATCAGTCGGACCAAATGACCAATGTCAGATCTATATAAAACAAGAAATTATTTATATGTAGGATGATCAGCATAAATAATATGAATGGCCTACATCAATAACAACATCTATATGTTATTAATATAATGGTATAATACAGAATCATATGTATCTTAAGAGTAGAAAGACATGTATCAATATGAATATACTATAAGTGATCATTGATGCCCGGGGGGAATAATGCACCCAGATGTACAATCCAATATTTCTCTTTTTGTGTCAAAATGTTTTCCCAACCTTGTTGATGACTCCTATCACCAACAATCCGATCAATGATAGTGAACTTAAATTTAGCCGTGGGATGTTTAACTGTATGTAGATAAAGAGCATTAGTTGTTTTCTTGTTTCTAATGTTACTCCTGTGTTCCCCAATTCTAATTTTGAGAGGCCGAGAAGTCTTGCCCACATAAAATGCAGAACATTGACCAACGGATTGTTGGTGATAGGAGTCATCAACAAGGTTGGGAAAACATTTTGACACAAAAAGAGAAATATTGGATTGTACATCTGGGTGCATTATTCCCCCCGGGCATCAATGATCACTTATAGTATATTCATATTGATACATGTCTTTCTACTCTTAAGATACATATGATTCTGTATTATACCATTATATTAATAACATATAGATGTTGTTATTGATGTAGGCCATTCATATTATTTATGCTGATCATCCTACATATAAATAATTTCTTGTTTTATATAGATCTGACATTGGTCATTTGGTCCGACTGATGTTCCTTAACATTATAGTTAGTTTTCATATCTAGATATGTGTTTTTTTGTTTTTTGTGGTTTTTTTATTTAGCCATGTCACTATGTAAGGTTTTTTCATATACCATTTATATTTGTTTATGTATATGTGTTCACACATTCTTTGGTGTCTTCATAGATCTGAAGATCACTATATGGGGTGCTGGTCTCATTCAGTCTAACTAGTTGTATATTGATTGGATGATTGACTTGACTGATACTATAAATGGTATCAGGTGCTGTTGTTGGCTTTTTATTCATTTGTTTTTGCTCCACTGAAGAAGGGGAACCGAAACCGGTCTGGAGCAGGATATATTTTTATATCCTATGTGTATTTTATCAATAAAATACTTTTTGGAACATTACTTGCTGGCCGTTGTGTGATTTGAATAGTTCGGTTGGCCGTGCACTGCTCCACGTGAGAGGTTTGGCGTGCTTGTACTACAATTCCATTTAAGCCAGGGGCTGTATCAGCCGCCAGTTCAATAATCCATTTCATTTCATTAAATTCAGTAATATTCACTATATCACCACCCCTAGCACTTAATCTCACCACTTCTAAAACCATGAACATAAAAGTATGTTCTTTATTTTTGTCTATATGCTGATATAAAGCATTATGTACATTTCTTAAGCGTATTGCTGAAAGATGTTTCAAAACTCTCTCTTTTAGTCGACAGTCTTGCCCACATAAAATGAGCTACAATTCCTGCACTGTGCCAAATAAATAATATTTCTTGTCCCACAGTCTACATATTGAGTTAAATCTCCTACCAGTTAAAGGATAGATAAATAAATTCTGTTTCATGATATAGGGACATGCCTTACAATGTCTACAAGCATAGGTACCTTTGCACTGAGGTATAACCATATTACTGTGAAGTATATTATGTTCTTGGCAAAGAAAATCCTTCAAATTTGGTACCTCTCCCACTATATTTCTAAGCTTCTCATCAGTTAACAACACTTTCCAATTCCGTCTTAACTATATCAGATACCCCTCTTATGTTATTACTATATCTAAAAACAGTTAACAGTGAATATGTTTTCTTTTGAAGGGTTTCAACCCGAAAGCGCTCATCTTGTGACATTTGGATAGTGTTATACGTATATTTTATTAAAGAGTTATGTTGGCTAGTTGGGCTTTTGTTTTTGCTTATTTTATCAGTTATATAGCAGTGGAACTTTGGTGAGAAGGTTTTTGGAATTTTATGTGCTATTGACTGTTAAGACTTTTTAAGACCTTCACACACATGGCTGAGAGACAAGGAGAGGACTTGGAGTTTGATTATTGTCCACAGAAACAAACCACTAGGATGGTTACAGAGAGGCTAAGAAGATGTGTGTTTCCAGAGTCTAACCCTCTTTTACAAATGAGTATATCTTCTATGGCAGCCATTTCAATGGATAAAAGGAGAGACAGCAATGATGAAACAGAATTTTGTGAACTACTCACTATATTAGAGAATGCTCTATTAAAAGTGAAACGTTTGCAATGGCAAAGATTTCACCTGGAGGCATGCGTTAATCATAAAATCGTCCCTGGAGGACTTCATGTTTTATGCATGCTTAATGGTGAAGTTTATCCAGAGCTGTTAGCCTGGTGGCAGCAGATAAACCTAGAGACTAGCTTTTCATATATACAGTTGCTAATAGAATACTTTATTCCACAAGAAGAAAAATTGCAACAGCAAGTAGAAAAACTACAACATCAGCTGGAAACTAGCTCTAAAAGTGAGTACTGTCTTAATAAGATGGGCAATGTATTCTGCGCGATTGCTTTATATGACTCAAAACTGCAGCAGACAAAAAACAAGAAGTTGGTAAGGGATTATCATGATTTCCTTAATGGTAAAGTTTTTACCTGGTTATAAGACAGGCAGGGGCCACAAGATATCAACAGTATCCATGCTGTGACTTATGTACCATTACAGCATAAAAATAAATTCCAAATGCATGTAACAACCACAGGAAATTTAGAATCTACTTTCTCTGAACATAATCCAGTTGTCACTGTAGCTACTGAGAAGCTGAGTATGCCTGCAACCAATGAGAATGCAGAGGAAGTAAGTCTGGAAGTGTTGAACTTAACTGCTATGGTGGCTGCGACTACAGTGGCTGATCCGTTGGTTTTAGGAGCCAGACCGACGGTCTTAAAATCTTCAAACCTACCCATATCCTCTTGTCCAGCTCTTCCAGTCCCAGTAAGGAAGAAGCATGACTGGAAAAAGAGTTGTTCATACAACAGGGATGTTAAAAGATGAAGAATGTCGACATGGCTCACAATGGTGACTGTATTGTTTACAATTTATCTGATGTTGTTTTATCTAATGAACAGTTATATGTTTTAAACAAAGGTTTGACATTTATGCCCAGTGTGGGCTTGATATTTAGTGATGTTATTTTAGATTTGCAGATGTTTGGAAGGAATGTACAGTTAAAACATATGTTTGGCAAAAATAATGAAGGTAGGAAGGAACAATTAAGACAACCGAGCACTTTTTCACCCCATATGCACCCAGCAATAACAACATTTATGAGAATCTGTGATGATGAAATTAAAGCACATCTGGGCCACAAATATGGTCATATATATTATAATTTGACTCCTACACATAGGAAAGCCTTAAATTCACTTCAAAATAATAGAATTATCATTAAATTTGACGATAAGTGTGGTACAGTGGTGGTAATGAACCATTTCTATCGTGATAGGGTCATGAACTTACTCAAAGACAATGAAACTTATTTGCAACTCTCACCACTAGATGTAAAAATGTTGATTGATAATGTAAAACAGGAATTAACATTATTCAAAAGCACTGGTCAATTAACCAAAGAATTGTTTAAGTTTGTGTGGACTGAGCATCCTGTTAATGCCTATGTTTAAAGTACTTCCTAAAATACACAAGGATCCCTGCAACCCACCCCTCAGAACCATAGTTTCAGGTAGGGGTTGGGTTACGGAAAATACATCTATATGAATAGAACTTAAATTGAAAAAAATATTAGCAGCAGTGCCTAGGGCTTTGAAACACACTGCTCATTTTTAGACATCCCTCTATGAACATATACAGAAAAATGAATGCAAAGTATGTTTATTTGTTACACTGGACATTGATAATTTATTTACAGTTATACTAGGTGATTATGGACTTATAGCCTTTGAGTCCCTTTTAAGGAATATTGCAAGTCTAGATGCTAAGGCCAGAAGGGTCATCTGCATGTTACTTAAACTTGTTTTAGAAAATATCGTTTTGTATCAAGGCAGCTATTATCAACAAAAGAAAGGTATCACTATGGGCATGCCATGTGCTAACTCATATGCAAACCTAGTTCTAGCTTATTGGGAGAATATGGTGATTTTTAACACCAAACATGATTGGAATGAACATTTGAATTTTTATGTGAGATTTGTGGATGATGTGTTCCTGTTATGGAAGGGCACACATAATGATCTATACTCTTTTATAAGATACTTAGAATCCACTACGAATTTTTTAAGATTTAGTGTAACCTGTTCTGAGACCACAATTGATTATTTAGACGTACGTCTAAATAAGGGGCAGGAGGGACATATATAAACCTCCTTATATAAGAAAACTTGCTGGAAAAATAATCTTCTGACCTTTGACAGCATGCATCTCAGATCCATGTTTAAAAATATAGTCAAGGGACAGGTTCATAGAACCTCTAGGCATTGCACTGAGGAAGAACAAGTCAATAAGGAAGTGGGGAACTTAGAGATGAATTTTATGAAAAGGGGCTATAAAAAGAAATTATACAAAGTGTTGTCAATATTAATAAATGGGACAGGTCTGTAAGAGCAAAACCTTGCTTTTCAGAAGGGGGAACACAAAGTATGAATCTTTCAAGATCCAGTAAAATGGGTGATGTTAACAAACTGAGCATGATTTTTAGATATAGTAATAACATAGGAGGGGTATGTGATATAGTTAGATGGAATTGGAAAGTGATGTTAACTGATGAGAAGCTTAGAAATATAGTGGGCGAGGTACCATCATTTAGCTTAAGGCTGAATAGAAATTTGAAGGATTTACTTTGGCAAGAACATAATATACTTCACAATAATATGGCTATATCTCAGTGCAAAGGTACCTATGTTTGTAGACATTGTAAGGCATGTCCCTATCCTTTAACTGGTAGGAGATATTTTTTAACTCAATATGAAGACTGTGGAACAAGAAATATTATTTATTTGGCACGGTGCAGGAATTGTAGCTCATTTTATGTGGGTAAGACTAATTGTTGACTAAAAGAGAGAATTTTAAAACATTTTTTAGCAATATGCTTAAGAAATGCACATAATGCTTTATATCAGCATATAGAGAAAAATAAAGAACATACTTTTATGTTCATGGTTTTACAAGTGGTGAGATTAAGTGCTAGGGGTGGTGATATAGTGAATATTATTAAATTTAATGAAATGGAATGGATAGTTGAACTGGGGGCTGATAGAGCCCCTGGCTTAAATGAAGTTGTACCTCTTAAACCAGCCTTAAAAAGGCATAGAATTCAATACTGAATGATGATTGGTTGGTTGTGCTTTTAAAATGTGACTTTAACAGTGAATATGCTATCTGATGAAGGGTTTCAACCCAAAAGTGCTCATCTTGTAACATCTGGATATTGTAACATGCATATTTTATTAAAGAGTTATATTGGCCGGGTATCTGACTGGTTTTGTTTTCGCTTATTTTCCTAGGATGAGTGATCTGGTATTGACCACTCAATATCATTGTCCTCCACCCATTCTGCTAAATGAATATGAGACATCTGGGTTATAGTAAATGCTTTTTTCCTTTACACCACAGTGCCAGGTTGGTAACCTTGTCCTTGAACACAGTTCTCATTATGGTCAATCTATGACTAGCACATAGGTTTATAGGTTCATGTGTAGATATTAGGCAAACAATCTGCAGGATATTACCTACCTAACCAATAACCAGCAAGTGACTAAGGATGAGAATCAAACCCTGTACCTTTTGCCTTTGAGGTAAACTTCTTAATCATCATGTCAGCCTGCAACACCCCATGCCTACCCTCCAAAGTAATTCTGGATTGCTGTAGATGGTTGCCAGCAAATTGCTTCTCTGCTGCTTAACTATCATAAATAAATCCTAGGCAATTAGTCTGCTGACTACTACATGCCTAGCCAATAACCAAGCAGCGGCCAAAGGTGCGACTCAAATCCTACCCATTGTATCTGTAAGGTAAACAGAAGTTAGAGGCTGCTGGCAAACAGCTTTGCATTTCAGTGCTTCACCTACAAATGCAGTACCTGCTGCCCTTGAAAACTAAATTATCTATGTTGCATTAACAACTATGTGCTGATGATATTGCCATGGCATTTCCCTGAGCTAGATCAGCTATGCAACAGGGAATGGCTGGAAAACACTAACCCCTAACCCAACCACAGAAGCTGAATTACAATTCACTGTGTAGATTCAGTTGTGACAGACAGTTTCTTCCAATCTTACCACTCCAGGTTGAGTAACTTAGTGTCATTACATCATTGTATCATATTTTTATGTTCAGGTTTTGTGTGGCCATTGAGATGTTCATCAATTAAATGAGCCTCACTGGTAAATGCACATACGGGACTGGTCACATTTCTGGGTTAGTCACCATGGAGCAATTTATTTACTGCTATGGTCCACAGCTGTAGAACCAAGTTTGCTGACATGTTACTCCATTTGCTATTGAAGTCATATTACTTGACAACAATGGCAGACAAAGTGCAAGTTCATTTTTGTGCATTTTTACCAGTGTTTGATCATTCGTCCTTTATGTATGCGACTAAAGTGTTAGTGTTTATTGGAATTTAACATGGTGTAGTCAGTTGTATTACTGGTAACCATTGCAGTGATGTTATACTCTGTCAGATTTACATACTGGGCATGTTTTGTATATACTTTTCCTTAAATGAGTTCATGCAGTTTGCTTACTGCTCACCACATTACTGATGAATTGTTGGCAAGCTGTAGGTCTACAGCTGGTAGATACCATGTTGGATCTTCTAGTAGTCAACTATCTGTGGTGTTCTTCTAGATCTGTCACACATTGTGTCCAGTAGGGTTCTTATGTGCTTATTTCCTGGCTGTTTTGGTCTTTTAGTACTTATGACTTTGGATTCTGTACATGTGAAGTTTTTTTAATTTTTAAAATGTAAGACGTTGTCCTGTTCGATTCTCACCTAGAGCGTCTTCTGTGTGGAGACATGCGGGAATGGGCGTACCTTCGTTGAAGGTTGTGCATCTGGGCTGGCAACACGGCACATAAAAATCTACTGCCAATCATTAGCGGGCCGGAGTTCCGCTGCGGCGACCCCTAACCGGGAAAAGCCGAAAGACACAACATCATGTCAGAATTTGCCACATTGCTATGAGTGTCTGTACACTATTCTAACACTTTGTTAGTTTAGTTGTTCTTGTTCTGTTGTGTGATATAGTTCTGCATTACCATTTTACTAACAATTTGACGTGTGAGTTGATTTTATGCTTGTAATATTCTGGTGTGGTGATAGGTTTTTCTCACACCTAGCATTAATAATGGTGACAATGCTCATATGCTGCACTTTTTATTTTGTTCTGAATGTCATGCTTTCTGCATTTTTGTATTTTCTGCCATGCAGTGTGAAATATGCAGGTCATTGCATAAGTTCACTCTCAGAACTGTTTGCCCGCAATGCCATTCTGTTATTATGGAGTCTGACCTGTGGTATAGAACTGTTTAACGATAGTTAGCCATGCTCCACTTATTTTTTTATGTCTTTGTACATTTGTTAGGCATCCTGACTGATGACCCTTTTCAGGCACAGTAAATGCCACAGTAATGCTACCCACTGCTGTCATTCATGGAGGTAATCTTAAGAATATTCATTCCAAATATGAAAAGAATTTTCACAGGTAATCCTAACATATGCTTTCCATATATGATAGAATCAGTAATGCAGCCTGGGAGATTATGAATTGTATGAGTCTCATCTTTTATGACAGAAGTACACAATCCACAAAATTCACGCAACTACATTCTAGTCACAAAATAGTAACTGACAGATGTATTAATATAAATATGTCATGAAGTCGCATCATGTACATACTTTATCTGTTTATTGCACAGACTCTTACTTTGATGAACATATCACTTTATTGTGTGGCTTAAGGATGCATTCTGAGTTGAGGCAGGAGGTATCCTCTTTCAGTCATTTAAACTGCAAGTGAATATTTTTCTGGTGATCTAATAACCCTTTTCATCCTTGATTACCTTGAAAAAAAACAAAGCAAAGTTAGCCTGGATCCCTGGTGCTGAGAGATGGAGCAACCTGAGCAATGCTCAGTGTACACACGGTTGTGTAATCTCACTAGTGATGACTAGAGAGGCCACTGTTCATGCTGTGTTGGGAAGGACAGAGCTGAATGCAACATCCCTTGTGGAAGTGCAGGGTCATCCTTTACATTCAACCCATTGTACATCCCTCCCCAGTGCTGTGCAATGTGCATGAGGTATGGCTAGGGAGAAGACCATAAAATGCCCAAACCATCCCTGATGACTACCTGGATATTTACTTCCCTCAGCTGTGTCATGTTGAGATGGGAATTAATAGATTAACTGACCATGGCAGGGTTTTATGGATGTCAGTCAGGGTCTATATTATAACATCGAAGTTTCAGAACTTCGAATGTTCTAATACTGACCCCTATTCAGCGAAATCTGAAAATAGCAAAGTGACAGAAAACCAAATTCCTTCCTAGGGAAAGAATTTGGTTGTCTGTTACTGTTGCTTCGCTATTTTCAGCACTGTGGTGGAAAGTTACAGGTCGGGTTCAGGTAAGTGTGCGATTGTGTGGACATGAGGGTTAGGGTGGGTTAGGTGAGTTAGGGTTAGGGCACGGGTGAGGTGTGTGTGCGATAGTGATGGACCTTAGGGTTAGGGTTTGGGTTAAGGTAAGTGGGTAGATAGTAGTGTATGTACAGTTTAATGTAGGGTTAGATGTAAGATTTTAGGTGTATGTGTGTGTATTGCTGTTTGGTGTGCTTGTGTTGTGTGTATGTGTTTTGGAACAGCAAATTTTTTCCCTAGGAAAAAATTTGCTGTTCTGTATGTTCGATGTTTTCAGCATTCGCTGAATAGGGGTCGATATTAGAGCATTCAAAGTTCTGAAACTTCGATGTTCTAATATAGACCCATCAGTCAGTGGGGGCAAAGAGTCACAAAATATTTTTTTTCCTTGGTATGTCTTGGAAATAGAGTTCTGAACTCTTGTATAGTTCTATTTGTGTGTGTGTGTGTGTGTGTGTGTGTGTGTGTGTGTGTGTGTGTGTGTGTGTTTGCTTTTGTAAGCTGGACATTTTCAGAATAAATGTTAAACTAGAACAGATAAAGTGTAATTGAATAAATATTAATACAGTTAAAATAACTAGAATAAAAAGAAGGAGAACAGAAAGAGTTAAAGTTAATTACAAAATTACAAAAGCCAACCTAAGAAAGAAGCCACAGCACATACTATGAAATTTTCTATGTAACAGGATTGTTATGGCTTTGTCAAACACCTTTTGAGCAATACATTAATTACTTTATAAATAAATGTCACACAGATAAAACTGGATTATCTTAATTGCCTCTCTTACCATTTCTGGGTCAGCTGTACTGCTAAATGCCTCAAAAAGAAGTCGGAGAGTTGACAGCTTCAAAGGAAGATCATGCCTGAGAAGGACGATACTTAGTGGAGACTGGTGAATAAATCCAGAATGAGCTGCATCTATGGAAGAAAGCATCACTCTGATGGTTTCCAGTTGACTTAGACTATAAGATCCAAGCTGATCTCTAATAATACTCAAAAGATGGTCACTGGTATCCTCTGGATATGGTAATTCTGCTTCTGCTTGATGAAAACCCTAATTACAAAAAAGCCAGTGAGTATTATATTAGTGATATACACTATATGTTGCAGTTATTACAAAGAAATATACTAGCACAATGGTCATTCTTATTGTATGGTGAAATCAAAACTGAATACTAGTATGTCAAGATGCTTAGGAAGACAATGCTGGGGAAGAGCAACACTTCCTTAGAGACATTTATGTAGACAATGCAGAGGCAGAGAATCACTTCCTTAGAGGCACAGTGGTGTTAGTATTAGTTCTGTGCGTCTCTGAGAAGCCAGTTGTATTCCATGTGATAGTTTACAAAAGCAGTGCAAGAAAGCCAAAATTTCAAATTCTGGTTAAAGAGAAATTCTGTTAGAGATATTAACACTTTAGGAGTAAGCAGATCTTTCGGGCTAGGATGGTGTATGTACACTTTTATTGTAATCCATGTCATTCTCCATATGTATAATGTGTGTATGCATGCACTGCTGTATTATGGAGTTACTCTGCTGGACAGGAGAAAATGCTTAGAAAAAAAGACAAGACATATGGTCTAGAGATATTCACAGGGAAAAAATCCAGTCATTAGCTCCATTTATAATGGTACTTCAGGGTTATAGAATGAGCAAGGAAAAGTCTTCTTTTCAATACTGGAGAGAGTGACTGAAAATTCTCATGACAGCAGAAGGATGACACAGTGCAGACTGGCATACACTGATGATGACATGCCAATAAATAACTGCTATATCAGTTTGAACAAAAAGAAAAAAAACTTTGTTAAAAAGAGATATCCAACACAAAAATATTTGGCCGTTTAATTTTGCTACTCGTATTCTTGCTTCTGTAATTGTTTATTTGTTTATTTATTTATTTAATGCCATTTAATTACTGTGAAAGTCCAAGTGGGTAGGAGCCCATTTTTAGTGGAAACCCAGGGAAAAAAGCTCCAAAGTACTACAAAACATTTTAAGAATAATAATTGTACAGTCTTTCAAATAATACAAACAACAAATACAGTTTAAATAACATCAGACATAATATGGGAACATTGGTTAAGAATAGATGCAAGTTATATGACAGTGATTTAATAGTTAGAGGCATTTTAGCCAGTGTGTAGAGAAATCAAAGGTAAGTTAGTGTAATACAAACAGGAATTTGCAATACAAAGTGAATGAGAAGCAGGATTAAGGTATATTTAGAGAGAAAGTTGGGGAGAGATTGATAGAAGTAGGGAAGTGATTGAAGAAGTGAGAGTAAGGTATAAATAGGTATTTGCTCACATTTAGAGATTTTATTTATTTATTTATTTTACATTTGTTGACCAGGCTAGTCTAACTGGATACATGTCCATTTTAAGTAGAGACCTGGGGAGAAAAACTCTGAGATAGATAAAAAAAAGAAATGGGAGATAAGCTCCAAGACAGATGCAATAAACACTTTCAAAGGTTGCAACAGTCAAACTTAAACATCTGTTGGTAATATAAAGTACAGTAACCATCATAAGCATAACTCAAATAGTAATAGGTAAATATACAAGAGATGTTACTATATACATATATACATATATTTTAGTTATCATGACATAGTCTTTGGTTTCTTAGGGTAAGTCTATAAAGGTGAGGAGAATGCATTAGTATAAGGGCAGGAAGTTAGTCAGGGTTAGTACAGGGGCATAACCAGTGGGTATGGAGGAATAGTTTTAGCTTCTGTTTAAAAAGAGTTAATGAAGACTGAGAAATTAGTTCAGTGGTAAAAGATTCCAGTGCTTTCCAACAGCATTAGAGAAGAGGTAGTCTCCTGCCAAGTTGTTGGTTTTGCAACTATTGATAAGTATTTTGTTTGAGGAGCGTAACTTCTTAAGATTGTTGTAAGGGGTAATAATGCTAGCGAGTATAGGAGTGTTGGTGGGTTGGTAAAGGGTTTTATGGGCTATAATAAGCTTGTGAAAAAGAACTTGGTTTGGAAATTCAAGCCAACCGAGTTGCTTTAGATTAAGACAGTGATGTGTTCTAAAAAGAGAGGCAGTAGCAAATCTGGCAATATTATTGTAGGAGATTGCCACTTTATTTAGGTTGTTCTTAGTAAGGTTAGTATAGATAGATGATGCATAGAGTAGAGTGGAGATTAAGTGAGTTCTGGCTATAGCGGTCCTGGCTACTGGAGTAAGAAAGGTTTTGATTCTATAGAGGGATCCTAATTTTTTGTTGATTGCTTTAACTGTGCTGTTTATATGAATATCGAAGTTAAGGTTGCTATCTATTGTTATACCTAGAAGTTTGGTGGTAGGTTCAGGAGATATGATAGTGCTGTTATTAGATGTGAGAGAGAAATTTATTAGGGTGGACTTTCAGGTTGGCGTGAACAGTAAAAGTTTAGTTTTTTGGGGGTTTAGGAGGAGGCAGCGGTTTAAAAAACATTGTTCTACAGTATTGAATGTATTTTTGTAAGGGACTGTAGTTCAGTTGGAGAAGTGGCTAAAGAGATTATTGTGGAGTTGTCTGTGTATTGAATGCAGGTGGTATGAGGAATTGAAGAGTGAAGGTCATTGATAAAGTTGGAAAATAGGAGTGGGCCTAATATGAAGCCCTGAGGAGCACCAAGGAAAATGGGAAGGTGGTTAGATAGTGTATTGTCCCATAGCACAGCCTGCTGTCTATTGTCTAAGTAAGATTTAGTCTTAGATGTCTAAGTGAGATATAGTTTATCCTGGTGCTGAGCAAAAACAGAGCCAGCATTTGGCTAGGGAGTCTTTCAGAATGGTTTTGAAGGATGGGAGGGTAGAGACAAGGAGTTCTAGGCCTTAACAACTTGGTATGGGTACAGACAGTGCCCAGCAGATTTGATAGTTTTGTGCAGAGATAGGCGTTTTGGTCTTTGGATCATAATGACTGACAAGGAACATAGTTGTGCAAAATGTCATTTAGTGCTGGACAAGCAAATGGATTCGGGGTAATTTATAGGTGGTAAGAAGCTGCTTATATGTTAGTTGATGGGGTAGCTCTAACCAATTTAGGCTTCTTAGAGCTATACAGTTGTGGGTTCTAAGATGGGTATTGGCTGCAAATTTAGCAACTTTGTTTTAGCATTGTTCTAGTTTTGATGTTTGTGATGCCTGAAGGTTAGAAAGGATGAGAGCACCATAAGGAAGTGTGGGGAGGAGATAAATAGTGGCAAATGTACGTTTAGTCATGTTAGTGAGAAAGCTTTTGGCTGTATAAAGCATCGCTAGTTTTTGATGAGTTTTTCTTATGCAATTTTGTATGTGCAGGTCAAATTTAAGATTATTATGCACTTTCATCCTTAATAATTTGCTATGAAAAGTGACTTCAGTGGTTGTATTATCAAGAGAGACAACTTTAAATTTTGTTTTTTTTCCTGAGAGAGGGGGATTTGGGGGAAAAAGTAATATATTTTTTTTTTTTTTAGGGTTGAACATGAGTTGTCATATACAAAGCCATGTTTCAGTTGTTGTTAAAGCTTCCTGAGTAAGGTTCTGGATATGTGCCACATTGTCAGATGTGCAAACGAGTGTGTAGTCATCTGTGTACTGTATCAGGGAAGCCTGTTGTGTAGATGTGTGGAGGGTGTTGTGAGATTGTTAAAGAATAGGGGACAATGGTTAGAGCCTTGTGGTACACTGATGATGACTGGGAGGTATGGAGAGAGGGTGGAGTGCCATTTTGCTGACTATTACTTATTGGATAGGTAGCTTTTAAACCATAAAGGATAGGCTTAGAGAAACCTAATGAGGATGTTTGAAATAGAAATTTGCTGGGGCAAACTGTGCCGAAGGCTTTAGACAAGTCTAGAAATAAGGAGGAGACTAGTTTGCTGTTACCTATAGCTTTATTGTATATAGTATTTAGCAAAGTAGTATTTAGTTATTTGTTTAATATGTATGTATATAGTTAAACTTTATTGCAAAAACACAATTTCCATATCACAGCTTTGTGCAATCCTCTTGCATGGTGCACTTTAATACCACCAGCTGTTGGACCACTTGTATCCCTAACTGCAGTCCATCTTAGGTTTTCCATCTGTCACAGTCCAAAACCTAATTTGTTAAATGCAAACACCAGTTAACTCCATACAGTAAATTACATTCACATGCAGTCCTCATCTATGGTGTACCACATCTCACCAGGTGTAGGCTGCTTCATTTCCTACCCTATCTGTAACCTTTCTTGGTTTCCCTTTGCATTTGCCCTCTCCTTCCTCCTGGTATGATTTTCACTCTTGTAGTATTCTATTATGTCTTTCCATTGCCCTTTCATTTGTCCCTACCCTCTTTTTCTTCATTCTAGTCAGTTTCTGCATCTTCTCCCCATGTCTTGGAACCTCTAGTGTAACTCTTGCTCACATGTTGTTTTTTTCCTTCTGATTTTGAATGATGATGGTTATAACTTCAGTACTCAGCAGTGAGATGATGTTAATTTCACTTTCTTTCTAGATTGTGCCTTCTTTCTTTATGCTTAATATACAGAATTCCCAAATATGCTCTACTTCCTTTTGAAGTACATCTCCCCAAATCATCTGTGTCTATTTCAAAACGTTTTGTATGTAAGGTAAACACCTTAACCATCATGCCATCCTCCCTCAATCCCTGAATATGTGCATCAGTCCTGTCTCTTCTTCTTCCTGACACCTCCAGCATGTACTATCTTACTTTCTTCCTTTCTTTACCAATCTCATGGGGGTTGGATACCATCTATGTGGTATTCTCCGGCTTTGAACTCCCACTGCATGTGCCTCACTGGTTAAATTGTCTTCTGCCAATATACTGCAATGCTCTAACATCTTTATCTCTTCCACAACACTTTCTCATTCTCTCTTCTTTAAGTTTGTGCCTTCATTCTCTTAATGCTTCATAGACATGTTTAGTCCTTTGCTTCCTAACCATTTCCATCTCCTCCAAGGTGCAATCGTCTCTCTTTCTGCCCTCCTTTTCTGCCTCTTCCTTTCTCCTACTTCCATCTTGTATTCTTTTTTTCCTGGTCTCCCTGAGTACCAAGTAGTTCTACCATTGAGTCATAATATTCTGTATTTCTGTATTAACTCTGCCATTGTTTTAACTCTTTCCCTGACATCCTTTTCTCTGCATACCAAATCTTTTCCTCCAGATTTCTTCATTTTTCTTCCGTATTATTGCCCCCACCCTTAGGTTCCCCATAGTTTAATGAGATTCACTTTACCCTGTTTTACATATCCCATTTCTTTTAGTTCTGCTTCATTCATGTATTTTGGTAAGCTTCTGAAGGTCGCCCTCTCTCATATTGTCATTTCCTTAACATCCTTCTCATCTGTTTCTATCCAGTGAAGGATGTTAAATGTCAGTACAGATGTTAGGATAGATGGTAGCCTCTATTGCCCCCTTGTTACTCATTCTCATTTTTTTACCCTACTTACTGTTTTCTCCTTACCCTTATTGGCCCAGTTCTCTGTCTTTTTGCATTTGCTGTAGCCTTTTATTCCCTGGGGGTCTATTTGTGTGTTGCAGAGTAGGTGGAGCTAATTGGTATTATCATAACCCTTGCCACATTAATTCTCCCAAGGAATGTATAAATCTTCTTCCTCTCCTCTGAGATTACCCCTTATCCATTTTCTAACTACCTCTAGGTTTTTCCTGAGTGTCTCTTTTACTGTATTTTCAGCACAGGGTCCTAGATACTTGGCAAATTCAATGCTTTTATCTCACTTATTCACACTTTTCCCTTCCCTTTTTTCTAATCTTACTACCATTGTCTCTTTATTTTGCACCTGAGTCTTGCCACTTTTGTTAAACTTCTTAAATGTTGCTCTTATAGTTTGCATTGCTGCAGCCACATCCTCTGAAATTAACATGCAGTTATCTGCATGTTACACAAACTGAGATTTTTATCCTCTCCTTTTCTTCAAGCATTGCTAAACTGTGCCTGACTTCCCCTGTCAGCTGCTGGATCACAGGCCTGGTGATAGTGGGCACCCCTGCTGGTCACCCTCATTAGCCTTGTCTCATGAGATACGCCTTCATTTATGAGTACTTCAGTTTCTTGGTCTTGATATATGGCCTGTAACCAGTGCATGAGCTTTTTCCCAACCTCGTTTTGCTGCCATGTTTTCCATAGGAATACCAACCTCACCATATCAAAGGCCTTCTGCAGGTCAAAGAGCACAATCCCACTTTCTCCCACCTCCTTCATTTCCTCTCTAAGCATAAATTCCACCAGGACCCACCATTTCTCTGCCTTCCTTCCCTTCCCATAGCCATTTTTCTCTAGTTGATTTATTTTTGGCAATACTTCATCTAATCTTCCTGCCAATACCTTTGTCTAAATCTTGATATCTACATCAGTCAAACAGGCAGGCCTGTAATTTACCACTTCATACTGTTCTCTTCCCTTTTTAGATATCACGGTTATCCTGTCCCTCCTCATACTTTTACATATTTTACCTGTGTCCTATATTCTGTAAGATTTTTCCTCCAGAACCTTTCACATTTCCTTCTACTTTATAGAACTCTGAGGGTAATCCAAGTAGCACTCCAGCTTTCCCTCCATCTTGTATACAGCTTTTCTCATCTCATCTCTTGTTACTTCTGCATTCAGCATGTCTCTTTGTTTATCTTTCAGTATATATCCCTCTACATTCATTCCCAATTCCATTTTAAGACTTCTGTTCCTTCCTTCTCTTTGTAAATCGCCTTTGCAGTTTTCCTTGAAGCTTTCTCTGATTAGCTTATCCTTTAGTAAATACTCTGTGTCTGTTCCCCTTATCCTCTGTACCTATCCCTCTGTCTGCTTCTTCTTGTATTTCTTGGCTAGGTGTTTCCCTTGTGTCTTCCTCACTATCTACCAGTAGCTCTTCCAGTACCGTTGTTGAATTTCTTCCCCATTACTATCTTTACTCTTCAATTTCATTCTTATTGCTTTTTCTCTGACCTGCAGTGCTTCCTTTCTAGTTTCATTTCTTCCAGCTTCCTTCTGTACCACAGATATCACTCTCTCTATCCATTTCCTCAGTCATACTTCATAACTTTTCTTTCCTTTTAGGCTCATTAGTTTTCCCCTGACAGTTACCTTGACTCATCCTGCCAGTGTGTTTCTTAAGTTGGTCCCCATCTTTCTCACTGTCCGGTATTGACTTCCTTATTATTCCTGCCTTGTTTCTTTGTCTGCCGTCTCTTTCTATTTATATCTAGCCTACCTCCATCTTCTTCCCATTGATTTCTGCTCATGCACACTTAATCATAAGTGTCACTGCTGCATGATCTGTGACATGCGTCTCCTTTATTTGGATCTGTGCCATTATTTTCATTAGGCTTTCTTTTCCTAAGATGTGGATATTCTACAAAAGGGCCTTACAGAAACAGATGCTTTGTGCCAGAGCCATGGGCTCAAGCTCAATGCTAAGAAATGTATAGTTATCTTCTTTGGGAAAAAACATGTACCCATGAATTACCACATAGGTGGCAGTACATTAAATACCGAAAGTGTGATGAGAGACTTAGGGACACAGGTGGACAGTGGTCTCACCTTCGATAAACACCTCCCCACAACAGTCAGGAAATCCTTCTATGTGCACACCTCATCACTAAGGGCTTTTCATCCAGAAAAAAGGAGGTCATTGTCCACTGTACTCATCCATCATTAGACCCATTAGAGAATGCAATGCCCTGTTTGGTATGTACCTCTCAAGACATCTGCAACAACTGGAAAGGCTGCAGAAATACCTCATTAAAAGAATCACAGGCTTAAAGCAGATACCCTATGCTGACCATCTAAAAAAACTCCAGCTGTACTCTGTCGAATATTGTCTACTCAGAGGAGATACCTGCTTAACATACAAGGCCATGTCAAACCCAGAGCTGCTGGACATGCTACACTTAAAGAAATCCCAATCCCTCAGAGCCACACGCTCCAGGGATCTAAACATTTTCATCACAATGAACAAAACATGCTGGTGGGATAGGTTCCTGACCCAGAGACTCCCCAGACTCTGGAAGAGACTGCCCATACATGTCAAGCAGAGCATCTCTTTGGACCTCTTCAAAAGGAACCTTGACGATTGGATGAGAGATAGGAAATCCACCCTGGGGATCACGTCAGTCACCCTGCTAGACAGGTGTTCAGGGAAGTAAATATTGTGGGAAGAAATATCCAGGGAATTTTTATGGCTAGGCTTGTATAGGCCCTAGGTCTGATAGCCTAGTACTAAGCTATGAACCTAAGAACTTGTGTGACCTACTTGACTGCACCAAAATATTTCTTGTGAATATATATTCCCTCTCATTTGAATGCTTTTCCCTTTGTATCTTCAGCCACACTCCCCCCTTTTATTCCTTGGGCTAGTTCTTACCTCATCTTTGTGCTATATCCCCTCATTCCATACAACCTGTCTTTTTCTGGTTCCATGGTGACACTGTAGTCCGTCTGTATTATATCTGTTCCATCTATTCTGGACTGTGCTAATTTATATCTGTTCCATCTATTCTGGACTGTGCCCAGTTAGCAAAAACAGTTATTTTAGAATCCTTGTTCACCCTTCTTTGCTGTATGTATTTCATACTGTCCAATACAAATCTTCCAGCCTGAGCCAGATCATGGCCAAATGGGGCTGTAGGCAGGGTGATAGACCAGCACCCCTCCCCTGCAGCCATTTCAGTGTCCATTACTTGGCTCTCCCCCCATTGGAATAAACACTGTTCAAAACTGTCACTGCGCATACTATTTTCTTCTTTATTTTTGAAATAATTACAGAGATGTGGATTTAATGTATTTATCCTTTGTTGACCAGGTTAGTCTCACTATGCTAGTAGCCTCTTTTCTGGGGAGACCTAAGGTGGTAGTTATTCTATTAGGGAAATTTGGCCAGGGTATTGGGAAACTTCCCCCCACACTTTTCTATAGATGTTATGGGATCTTTTGCATCCACCTACACTATCACCAACTCAGGCAGATGGGTCCTTGGTTTAATGTCTTATCCACATGATGACACACTCAGTAGTGTAGTAACCTTATATTGCACTGCAAAGTCAGCGATTCATCTACGTGGTGTGGTAATAGAACCCGCAGCCTTCAGCAATAAAGGTGAGTGTGCTACTTGTTGCACCACTGACACTGCTTTCAAATTTTATAGCACAAACATTAATGGCTATTTGCTAAACAAAATAGATGCACATTAAAAACAGACTTAGCATGAACAAAAGTAAACTTCTCTTCTCTTGAAGATCACATTCATTTAAAAGTCAATGAAAATGCATCTGGCCAGTGGCAGATTAAGTGTACTTTGGTTCACAGGTTCTTTTCTAACCATGGGCCCAAAGCAAATATTTTCAAGACCATGCATAAGGCATGCGTTTCCTTCCTGGTTGTTTTAAACTTATTTCTTGTTTAATAGCAACATTTGTTGGAGTACATTTTATGTTTGTGGTTTTGAACATTTTTCCACTAAGTAGTGAAACATAAGTAAGTATAAACAAATAATGACAAAAGTATCAATTTCAGAACATTTCAACCATAAAAGGCCACTCAAATTGCTGCCATTATAATCGACAAATATCTTTACTCAGCAATTATGGTCACTAAATCAGCTGAGTTCACATAACTTGTCTGATTGTGATAACAAATAGTTACAATAAAGTATTCCAATTTGCTTTACACAAATGCACACAATTCTTTCAAAGAGAGAATATTGACTTTTTAATTTTATCAGCTCATTAGCATAAGCATTTTTATCTATATGCATCCCCATCCTTCTAAAATGTCTTGTGTCAAAAAATTAATAATGACCAATGGTACATATTTCAAATTTGTTTCACACTGCAGCCAAAGTATTCCTTTTTATTTCACACACACACACACACACACACACACACACACACACACACACACACACACACACACACACACACACACAAACTAGTCCTGCAAAACCAGATTAAAGACTGCCTAAAAGTGACCAGATAAGAGCTTAAGGTACTTTCATCACTAGATAGCCCCCCACCAGCAGTTATAGCAACTTTGTTGAAGATGTGCACCCCTCATTATTATGAAGAAATAAATGACATGCACTTTATTTACTGATTTGGATGAACTGCATTAAATTGTATAAAGATCACTAGCATCATATCATAATATCCAGCCAGGAGTAGAGTAATTTAAACAGAAGAGTATTTCTGGGAGCTTAATAAATATTAACAAACTGATACTAAGTCAATATGCACAATCTCTGAGGAAGTAAAAGACATCAGAATAATTCTACATTAAAGAGAATGATTACTAATGGAGAAGTTAGTTGCTATTGGCAAACAGTTTTGCATTTCGTTGCTTCATCTACACACGCAGTACCTGCTGCTCTTGAAGAATAAATTATCTATATTGCATTAACAACTGTATGTCAATGATATTGCCATAACATTTGCTTGAACGAGATCAACTATGCAATAGGGAATGGCTGGCAAACAATGGCAATTGGCTCATAGTTACTAAGCATGCAGCCCAGGAGACCATTAAGCAACTTAGCCCAAATTCCCAACTGCCCCAAAACACTGTCTGGTTAAGTGACTTTCTCAAGAACAGGGCATAAATAAGAGGCAAAATTAGAGATGCTATGTAAATGTGGAGATAAAAGTAGATTACTTCAAATCACATACGTTATCAGAACAGGTTTTGCATCAACATGCAAGTTGTAAGGAATGGCTGACATTTATTGACAGTAATCCTCAATGATTCACCTAAGGAAAAAGAGCTACAAAAGTTTGGCAGCTTGCATAGTAGATGATGGCTGTTGCTTCAATTACTAAAGGTACAGCAGTCACCTAAATAAAACACACACACACACACACACACACACACACACACACACACACACACACACACACACACACACACACAAAGACACACATGTACATACAGTCATCTCTCTTGTGATTATGCCTGGCTTGTGAAATTAAATCTCAGTTTTTATCATATGTATATTTAAAACATTTAATTTATTTACACATTGAAACCAGGATAGGAATCCATTTTGTTCCCAGGAGGTTATTGTTTCCCTATATATTTTGTGAAGAAAGTTCTTAGTGATGGTAAATGGGGTTAAAAGGTCAAACCAAAGTTTTAGATCTATGTTTGCATTGATAAGTTTCCTAAAGGAATTGATATAATGATTAATCAGTGCTGTTTTAGAAGGTTTTGTTATATTATATTGTATACTTATGCATAGTATGTACCAGGGTTTGTTTGATTTGTCTACTATTAAAATTGTTTTTAACAGATTAAATTCATTTGTTAATATAGCTGTTGTTAATTCTTTCCGGTTGGCAAAATAATTTGTGTTTATCCAGTGTATGCTTTTATATATGTTTCTATTTTTGGGAAGTTCAATCCTCCTTGTTTCCAGGGTCTAATGTGATGAGTTAGAGCTACTCTATTCTTTTTTGGGATACCATAAAAATTTTATTAAACATCAGTTTATTTCTTTAAGAATGCATCTTTCAGGAATTAACTGTATTGCTAATTCTACATATAGTATTTTTGGTAATAAGATCATTTTTATTAATTGCAATCTGTCTTCAAAAGGTAATATAATTTTGTTTCACTTTTCTATATATATTTTTATTGTTTCAATAATGTTTTTATAATTTATTAATATTGTTTCGTTTATATTTTTGCATAACACTATTCTTAAATAATTTAGCGTAAGTTCTTGTTTTCTTATGATGGATTTATCTGTAACTTGAAGTTCTTTTTTCTTATTTAAAAATAGAAATTTTGATTTTGATCTATTAAAGTGCAGATCTGAAATCTTATAAAATTTCTCCATTACTTCTTCTAGCACTTCTAATGACTCTCTGGAATTTGATAGGGCTAATAAAATATCATCAGCAAAAAGCATTATTTTAGATCTGTACTGGTCATAGACTTCCATTCCTTTTATTCTTGGATTATTGTGTATTATTTCTGCAAAGTATTTCTATAGCCAAAGCAAATAAAATAGGAGAAAGGGGGCATCCTTGTTTAGTACCTTTCGTTATATGGATATATCCTGAGGCAAAAGGACCTAATTTAATGTAGGCTAAATTATTAATATATATGTTTTTAGTAATAAGATGAAGGAAGGAGGAAATTCAAATAATGCTAAAGTTTTAAATAGATATTTCCAGTTGAGGGAATCAAAGGCATTTTATGTCTAATCTGATTACAAGTGTTTCTCTATCTTCTTTATTCACATAATCTAAAAGAGTAAGTATCCTTTTAATATTATCATGTGTGTGCCTGTTATATAAAAATCCAGCTTGATCATTATTAATTGTCTTTGAAAGTGGGATTTCTATTCTGTTAGCTAGGATTGACATGAATATTTTGTAATCATTATTCAATAATGATATAGGTCTGTATGAGGTGCAAAGGTCTGATGGTTTATTATCTTTTAGAATTGGTGTTATGAGAGAATATTTCCATGAGGGTGGTATTTTTGCTTCTGACTAGACTTCTAGCAAAGTTTTATGAAAAAGGGAGATTACTGTTGAAGGTAAAAGGTAAAAAAAACTGCAGAGGTGGTGCTGCGGTAGAGTTGTAGCCTCACAGTTAGATGTTACCCGTTCAATTCTCAGATAAAGCGTCTTGTGTGTAGCGACATGCGTGAATGGGCATTCCTTTGTTGAAGGTTGTGCATTAGGCCCGGCAAGCCAGTACGTAAAAATCTACTGCCAATCATTAGCGGACCGGAGTTCCTCGGTGGCGACTCCTAACCGGGAAAAGCCGAAAGACACAAACAAACTGTTGAAGGTAAAAGTTTGTAAATTTCCGTAATTATACCATCTATCCCTGGAGCTTTGTTAGATTTAATTTCTTTTGTCTTGCCAACATTTTCTTTGTAGGATATAGGATTTTGTAGGTCTAGTGTTAAGTTTTTGGGAGTTTTTTTGTATTGATAAGGTTTGTATCCAAGTTTATTTGGTTGGTATCTAAATCTTTTTTGAAGTGTTCCATATAATGGAACCAAAATGCTTCAAGGATGTCTCCTATAACTGATACTGTTTCCCTTTCTTTTTATGATATATACTACTAATGTTATTTGCTTTAGATTGTATTTTAATTTTGTAGATAATTTATGTAGATATCTGGTGGAGGTGGCTAATGAGTTTATTTTTAATTTTTCCAAGGCTAGACAAGTTTTGTGTGTTAGAGTTTCATTATATTTTTTTATTTAATTCCTCTATTTCTTTTTTGACTTCTGAACAATTCTGATTTTTTTTTAGATTTTGCTGTCAAGATATTTGTTTACAAGTCTAATGATTCAGATTCCCACTCTCTAACTTTGTTTTTGTACCAGTTAAGGGTCTTACTAAATAAATACCCTTTTAATGAATCCCAAACCATGACTCTATTGATTTCTGTTGTATTATTAATTTCAAGAAATAATTGTAGTTCTGACAACATCCAGGGTCTGAATTCTTTAATTTTCATGATATATGATGGAATTCTATGAAAACAAAATAACTCCACCAATAAAACTAATAAACAGGACCTTCGAAGATTAATTCAATTCAGCTGAATAAAGTATGGAATACCAAACTTAGCACTTTCATTCACTTTATTTAACGTGAACTTCATCAGAAACAACTCTCCCAGACACTAAAGCACTTTATATAATAAAATAATAGTCACATGTTCTATGATGTCAGTAATTAATTAGTTCCATTAAAGTATAAATTGTGTGTACACACATATAAAAATATATATTCTTTTTAGTAAATGTTATAAAAAAATAAAAAAATTTGGAAATAATACCAATAAATTCATTTCATTTGTAAAAAGCATTTTATATTGACTAAATCGTTTAGTCCTGGAGCTTGATCTGCTCCTAAGTATACCTGCCATATAGATTCTCTACATTCCAGCAAAAGTTTATTATCTCCAGTAAATACACTATTGTTCACACTGTCTAAAACAGAAAAGATAAACTTTTTGAAATTATTACACTTAGTAGAGTGTTTGCCCAGTGCATTCGTCATGTCCTTTTTCTTAATAGCTAAAATGTGTTCACTAATTCTTTTTTTGAGACATCTTGTAGTCATCCCTACATAATAGCTTGGGCATGACTGGCACTGGGCTAAATACACAACTATTTCACTGTAACAAGTGTAATATTTTTTGGACCAGTGTGTAATATTTAAGTGAGAAAAATAAACTGAAGAAGAATTACTAATATATCTACACTGTTTACAAGCATGGCACGCATATGTGCCCCTAGTGTTGATACTAACTCCACTATTACTAGCACATGTGTCTGTTTTTTTCTCTAATAGACTCTTGAGGTTTGCAACTTTCTTAAAGGTGAAATTAGGTCTTGTGCCTATGACTTTAACTAATTCCTGATTACCTAACACTACCTTCCAATTGTCAACTATAATGCATTTGATAAGCCACATTTCATTGGAAATAGGCAAAACAAAAGCATTAATAAATTCTTTATTCACAACTGAGGTGTTACTTATAGAAGGTGGTGAACAAATGGTCAAAATAGGACCAGCCTTGTTGTTTCTCAACACCATAACTTCTCTTTCAATAGATTCTAACCATGAAGCATGATAACCTCTGCCCAGAAAAAATGTTCTCAATGTTTTCACTTCATTGTAAAAAATGTTGTCTTGCGATGTCAATCTACTCAATCTGATGTATTGTCCCTTAATGACTCCTCTTTTCATGTGCAATGGGTGTATACTTTCTTTGTGCAAGTACTGATTAGCAAATGTTGATTTCCTATATATTTTACTAAAAAAATGTTTAGCTGTAGAATCGTAATACAAATTAAGATCAAGAAAATTTAAACTTGATCCATAACCACCTACTGAAAATTTAAAAAAAATTGTGGTACTGTTTAAATAGCTAACAAAATTATTGAACTCATCTAACGTACCTTGCCAAAGAAAAAACAAATCATCTATGTAACGACAGTAAAAAATAATGTTTTCACTGTGATGACTGTTGTCAATAAAGGTGCTTTCCCAATTTGCCATTACCAAATTGGTATATGATGGAGCCACTCTTGCACCCATTGCAACACCTGAAATCTGCTTATAGAAATTTCCATTAAATGTGAAGAAATTGTTGTCCAGTACTAATTCCATTAATGTACACACAGTGTTAACCTTCATGTTGTTTAAATTACTGTGTTTGGATAAGTACTCTCTCAAATATTCAATACCCTTCTCTTGATCAATACTGGTGTATAATGACTGAACATCTAATGATGCCATACAAAAATCTGTACCAGATGGTTTTAAATCTCTTAATAATTCTAACAAATGCCAGGAGTCTTTTAAATAATGATTTGAACCCTGAACTATTGGATTTAAAATGTAATATAACCAAATAGATAGAGTTTCAGTCTTAGATTTATTAGCTGATATGATAGGCCTAAAAGGGGGGGGGGTTAAAAATGTTTTTCTGTAGTTTGGGAATACCAAACAAAACAGCTATCTTTGGATTTTATACTTGTAAAAGCTGTAACTTTGATAGTCTAACTCACCTTGACAAAACATGTCAAACACACTTGTATCTAATCTTAAAAAACTTTTCTTAATAAAAGTAAAATCTAACTTTTGATAGGTGTTTTAATCTGATAACAAGTTTTCCATGGACTCATAGTATTGTGTGTTGCCCATAATGACTATCTTACCCCCTTTGTTCGCTTTCATCAGTCTAATTTGACTGTTTTTTTTTAATTCCTTAAATGCCTTAATTTCTAACTCATTTAAGTTATTTTCATATTTCTTAGGTAGAATATCTCTAATGGTTCATTCACACAGGTTTTGAAATACTTGCAATGTACCTATTAATGGTGGATTGTAAGTACTTGCTTTTTTTGGGCCTATGTGTGGCGTTGTGCAATTAATGTCTTGCAATATGTATTTGAAATGTAACTTCCTCAAAGTTAACCTAAAATCTATAATAGTCCTGGCTAAATTAAAGCAGTTAGAGGGGATAAAAGAAAATGCCTTTTGAAGAAGATTTATTGTAGGAACTGAAAGAGCTGTGTTAGATAAATTGTGAATCTGTATGTCATAGTTGGTAAAACTACTTTCATCTACCATCTCTTTTTGTTCCTGAGCCTGCCTTTGGGCTTGTTCTGTGCCACTTTGGACCAAGTTGGTGCCCTCTTGTTCCCTTGTTTGTCCACCAAAAAATGCACCATGTTGACTGCTCCTTCGTTAGTATTAATGTTGTTGTTAGTACTAGCGTTACTGTCTAAATGCACATTCAATGTCTCACCATTTGAGTTGTTAGACAAAGTGGAACACTTATCACAATTAATATTACTATTAGTATCAGGTGTGTCTTTCACGTTATTGTTGTCAACCCTTACATTCGTACTACTAGCATTGTTATTATTATTTCCATCACCGTTGATACAAATACTACTCATGTCACAATCGTGACCTACTGAAAATTTAGTATTTACAGTATATGCAGTCTTATTTGCTTAAGCTGAAATATCACGCTTAAATTTCTTTTGTTTCCTGGCTACTATTGCAGCCCTTTGTCTGTCTGCTTTTGCTGTGATACCACAATACAAATTGTTAAACATTGGAAAACATGAAAAGTTTTTAACTTTCCTGTCCAAGTCACTCATTTGATTTTTGATAATTTCCACTTGCTTAGTATAATGTTCAGTTAACGTAATCATCATTTTGATGCCAAAATCATTGAACATATTCACTAGTTCATTAAATAAACTGTCTCCAAAAGAGACACAATTCAGAATTTTTTTTTTATACACTCAGTTAGGTAACTGATCTCAATGTCTAGCATAACATACTTTAAAGTTAATTTTTCTAGATCGTATATGGTCTGCTTACAGTTTTTTTGAATAGATAACAAATTTACATTTGAGTCCACATCTGTACTCACTGAGTCAGTTGCTTCACTGTATGGAATATTCGAAAAAGGATTTGTAGATTGTTGTAAAATGTAATCCAACACACTATTCGGACCGCCAAAGGCTCACCAGACGTGTCATCATCACCTTCTGTATCCGGTGTGTTGGAAAAAATCCGACTGGAACTGTTTCCTTGCTGGCTTTCACAAAATGCAACGCTGTTAGTAGTTACTTTTTCAAGCCCCCTTTGAATGGCTAAAGTTATCACACTTGTTATTTGCTCCGAAAATTGAGCAAATCCATCTGGGACTGGATGAATAGATAAGTTGAGTAGTGTGTCCTGTGACATACTTAGAAAAAGCCAAATGAACCAAACTTCAAAACCAAACGACAACCACGAAAACGAAATAACTCCACCAATAAAACCAATAAACAGGACCTTCGAAGATGAATTCAATTCAGCTGAATAAAGTATGGAACACCAAACTTAGCGCTTTCATTCACTTTTTTTTTTTTCACATCATAGAACATGTGACTATTATTTTATTATATAAAGTGCTTTAGTGTCTGGGAGAGTTGTTTCTGATGAAGTTCACGTTAAATAAAGTGAATGAAAGCGCTAAGTATGATGGAATTCTAGTTGAGAGAATTAAAGGTTTAAACTCTATTTGGAGCTTCATTATCAGAGAGTCATGATCTGAGAAGGGGCATGGAACTATTGAGAAGTTGAGGATTTTTGTTTGTAAATCTTGAACTATGAATAATTTGTCTATTCTGGTTTGTGTTCCAAATCTGTTGTCTTTATGGGAAAATAATAAGGATTTATGATATTTTACTTTAAAAGTGTCTATTAAATGAAATTAATCAATCCATCTTTTTAAGGATTTTGAAATAGTTGCTATGCAAAAAGACTTCTTGGTGGTTTCAGAAGTTTCTAAGGTACAATTAAAGTCTCCTCCCAGTATAAGATTTCCTTTATAATTGTTGGAAATAAAATCTAGGTGTTTATTTAACTGTTCCTGCTCCAATTCCTGGGAACCAATATATATTAGCTAAGGTTCACATTCTGTTTTTAAATTTAAGTATAACAAATGCTGGTAGACCTTCTTTGTCATCATATTTATAAATTACTTTTGGAGTGAGTATGTTTTTCTTCCAGAGAATTGATACTCCTTTTGTCTTTGTTCTATAGGAGGATTGAGCTAAGACTGCATAGTTCTTAGGGTTCCAAATAAAGCTATCATTAGTCTTAAAATGCATTTCCTGGAGAAATACTATATGTGCCTTATTTAGATTTAAATATTTTAGTAAGTTTGATCTTTAATTTGCATTATTTAAACCATTAGTTGAGAGGGTGGCTTAATGGCTAAGGTGTTTGCCTTAAAAACACAAGGTGCAGGGTTTGAGTCTCAAGGATAATTTTGGCTGCTAAAAAAATTGCTGCTCAAGGGCAGTAGGGCAAAGTAACTATACTATATTAGTATTTAATGATAAGAATGTTAAATCCATTTCAAATTATTGTTGGAAGAAACTTTTTGCTTCTTTTTTTTTATTTTGATTATAGTAGTTATACCATATTCTCTGATAAGATTGAATGTTATTTTTAGGTATGTAAACTTGGGAGTGTAATTTAATGTTCTTTCTTCTTTAAATACAAGTAGGGGAAAATTCTGGTCAGGCTTTTAAAAAGTACTTCTATAAAACAGTAATTCTGAAGTATCAAATACAAGTAAATATGAATTTCCCATTAAACATGGAATGAAAGTCATTCCTAATCCAATAGATAAAGATAGATCTATTGGATTATCACTCATACCTTTAAGCAACAATATCAACTGATCTCCATATGTTAAATTATTATATGGAGAATGTTCTTAAAAGAGATATAAAATTTTATATTATTCTGTTATTGTTTTATAGTATTTTATATATCAGGATGAAATGTTAGTAGTGTAAACAATTATTATGCTGACTTAGAAAATAAACAATATTTAGTTACCCCTAAGAGATCCCAAACATGTCAGATATGTCATTTTGGATAAATTAAATGCAACAGAGGAGCATACACTATATAAGCCAACAACAAACAGATTATTACTAAAATAATTTGACTAAAAGGACTCTTCAGGAGACCATGAGTGATTAGCAATGAAATATGAATTTACTGTAGGTGTACTGTCTTCCTTTACTTCCCCTATCTTTAGCTCACCAACTTCAACTTACACTTATGAAAAGACATGGCTTATCAGTGGTATCCTGACTCTGTATAGAGGCACACTACATTCTAGTGTGCAGTGCTTTTACATATTTATAGATTTACAAAGCAGAGTCTAAGAATGAACTGTGATCACCCTGACAATTCCCATCCTGCATATGGCACCTCCTGCTTCCAGAATGGGTAATCACATCAGGTCTAGAATGAATGTGAAGGTATCTATATGGTAATCAAGACTTACTTTAGGTAAGTATTAATCAACTAATATTTAGAGCATCTTAGAGAGTTCTTGAGGCAATTAAAATACTCTTAAGCCTCTCCTCCCTTGACCAGAAACAGAGATTTCCCTTCCCTTTCTTTCCCTTGTTTTAATTCAGTACTAATAAAAGAAAACATAGGTAAACAGAAATAACATTCAGTAGTCCAACTTGTACATGACTCACAATACATTAAACAAGTCAGTGACTAACATCACTTTAGTAAACATTATAAATACAAATTAGAAATAATTTCCTAGCTCTTTCAATTTTCTGATAAAGCAAAAAATTAACAATAAGCTATTTTAACTAAAAGTATAAAGCATTTAAATTTTTCCTTGCATGTATACATGTCTACGTACATTGTAGTGTCAATAGCTGTCTTTGAAATCTGTACAATACTTCACTTCTTCAAATCATTCCTTTTTCAATTCAGATTTTTCTTTTGTCAAAATGGCAACAATATTTCAAGGGCACAATTAATATTTAGACTGATGTTTCAGATAAATAACTTGTCAGTTGCCAATTGAGTTAGTTTAGAAAGCATGGTTAGTGCAATTATAGCATGTTGCAAAAATAATATATATTTTTTCGTGTGCATGTGACAGATATAATGTAGCATATATAGAGCAGATAGCTTGTGGATTCAAGTTGTTAAAGTAAATTATGCTTATTAATTAGGCAGTTTCATTTAAATTCACAAGTAATTTGGGGATATTTCAGTTGAGTTTCCAGGAATGTGTAGTCCAATGTGAGTAATTTAGTCCACTTGTCCTAATAAACATATGTCACAATTCATTAAACTAAGCAGAGTCTAACATCTGTCTAATAATCATTATAAAGAAAAAGAATAGTATTTTCCTAGCTCTTCAAACTGTCTGATATCGCAATAATTGACAGTAAGCTAGTTTAACTGGAAGACTAAAACATTTCAATACTTCCTTGTGAATATATATTTTTACTTTTACTGTAGTGTCAAGAACTGTCTTTGAAATCTATGCATTACTTCACTTCTTTCAAGTCATTCATTTTACAGTTCAGATTATATTTTGTCAAAATGTCAATAGCATTTCAAGGGTACATTTAATATTTAAACTGATATTTTAAATGAATAGCTTACAATTACCAAGCGAGTTTGCACAGAGTGTGAGGTAACTGCAAAGATAACATGTTGCAAAAAGTAATATGTATCTTTTCATATGCTCTAGAGACTGACAATTTCAAGTAACATATAAAATATAACTTTTACAGTGCAGACAGTTTGTGAGATCAGCATGTTAAACTAATACTTTTTTTTTTTAATTCTCTTTATTGTTTTATACAGACATTAACAGTAAATAACATCAGACAAACATACACAAACTGGCTATAAACAAAACTATATACACTTATACATTGCCCAAAGTAACACAAAGGGTGAAACAATAATCAAATAATCAGTTCAATATATGTTCAAATAACATTCTCCAATATTCATATGGTTTCTGGTTAATATCGTGGAACAAGTATCTATGAGCCTTAAGGTGTTTAATAGCAAGGGTCTTGAACCCTTCCCAAGATAGTACGTGCCTATTTTTCCAATTAAGAGATATATAGTACTTTACTAACATAAAAATGGAAATCAGAATTATGTGTTGTGCCTTTGATAGGCCTGGGGGAGGGATGTGTAAAAGAGCAAATTTCCATGAAAGGGTTGATTTTTCATAGCCAATTTGTTCCAGTTGGACTCTTAGGGCACACCATAGTTTATATGAGCATTTGTAGCTCCAAAATATATGTAAGAGATCGTATGTTTGATTTTGACAGACTTGACAATGAGGGGAAGAATTAGGGTATATTTTGTTAATTATGCCAAGGGTAAGGTATGCATTGTTCATTACCATGAGCTGGATATATTTAAGTTTTGTTAGGGGTATGTGGTTAGAGCTAATCTTTATGACATTTGAAATCTGATTATGGGTAATAGCGGGATCTTGCTTTAGCCAGTATTTAGAGAAAATGGGCTCATTATGTGTTTTGGAGGACATGATAACTTTGTAGGTATTTGAAATAATTTTCTTTTTAAGGAGAAGTAGTTTCCACAGTGCCTTGCAAGTTGATATATCCTTATTTGTTAACATGGGGTGATCTAGGAACATATGCACTAACTCCCTGATTTGTCTTAATATGATTGTATATTTTTTTGGTAAGTTCATGTTAACTCTCATATCAGAGACGGTGTGTTGCTTGAAAGGGAAGAGGTCGGAAATGCATGTATTCCTGAGAAGGGGGTACTGAAACTGAGTAATACTTTTTAATCAGCTACATTTAAGTGCACATGTAGTTTGGGAACATTTCATTTGTATTTCCAGGAATATGTAATCCTATGAGGATAAATCATAAAATATTTACAAATAGTCCTATTATGTATTTATTTTACCTTGTTTAGGTTGCTTTTCATTTTAATAACTAAACAACATTACTTTTTCTTATTATTTGTTATCTGTGAGGCTAAATGCACTTCACAGATTCATAGTGCTTATAGAAACTGCAGCAATTGTTTACTGTTGCTATAGCAATGCAAATAGAATGTGAAGAAAGCTTCACTACTCTTAACCAACAGTATATTTTTCGCTCCTTTTTTATGTATTTGTTAATACTAAAAGGAAATAATTCAAAGGACATATGTACATGAATGGAACATTTCAGAGTTAATCACAAACATGTCCCCAATCCCAATAAGCATAACAGTAACTATCATTAATCTAATAAATAACGTAATAACAATTAATTAAGTTCACTATTCTAATTAGTCTACCTTAAAACTAGATTATTTTAGACTATTATTTATCTATCTATAGATAGTGAGTTATTAAATATATACAGACTATACTAGTATAGTAAATAGGAGAGAATTTAGAAAGGGAGACAAGATGCAGTTAAAATAAATAATGAGGTAAGAGAGAAGAGAGAAAGAAAAGAGAAAATTAAGAGAAAATACACATATACTATGTATGTTTATTTACAGTATAAATATTTTATGTGCTATATAACCCTCCTTCTGTGAAAGAAAAGTACCCTGTTTTACATGACTGAGGTAATGTGAAAACACTCATGTGTCATCTATATTCAAAAGATATAGATAAAGATTCCAGTAGTTAGTTACCTTTGTTTTAAAATTCCAAGCAGTAAAATGGTCCTTTAAAGTAATGTTAGAACAATTCATATCATAGTAGATGCTTTGAGAGATTTAGCTGTAACAGTATCAGTCTTTTGCTTCTTCTTTTTGACATCTGTCCAGACATTTGTTTCTTTTGTTCTCTTGAGAGAAGGTGACATCCAATCCATATCTTCTGGTAAAGTAATCACATTATTAGTTTTAATAAATGAAGAGGCTTCCTCTAAGTCAATAAAAGTCCTCATCTCATTGGCATGCAGTATTATTATCTTAACTGGATATGCAAGTTGTGCCTTGGTGTTATTTTGTTTCAGAAACGTTATCATTGGCCACACTTTTTTCCTTTGTTCCATTATTCTAGATGAATAGTCATTATCAAATTTTATCAGGCACTGTTTATATTTTAGAGGTGCCTTCCTCCAAGCAGATCTTAAGATTAGTTCCTTATCCAAGTATGAAAGAAATTTGATAATTATTGACCTAGGTGGAAAGTTTGAGTTAGTGACAGGTTTCCCAAGAACTCTGTGTGTCCTTTCAATGCCAAAGGAAAGTCCTTCTTTTAAATTTAAAAAGTCAGGGATCCAACTTGATAAAAAGAAAATAATATCCTCACCTTCTGTGTTTTCAGGTAATCTGAAAATCCTGATGTTATTTCTCCTCTCCCTGTTTTCCAAGTCATCTGCTTTATTAACCAATCAAGTGTTTTGTTTAAGATGCATTTCCTCTTCCTTAAGTCTGTTTTCTAAGTCATTTAGAGAAACCTCTATTCCTGTTATCCTTGTCTGGTGTTGTAGCATTTCCTTGAGGGTGTCAGCCTGTTTTTGACTGCTTGTTTTAAGATTTTCTAGGTTCTCTTTAAAATTATCCATCTTCAAAGACAACTCCTGCAGGGTAGCTGCCATCTGTTGTAGTTCCTTCTTTAAGGCAGCATCCTGGTGAGAATTCTTTGAGTTGCTCATTTTAACAAGTGAATATATCTCCAAGCTTTTTGACAGGAAATTATTTGTAAAACTTCACCAAAGTTTCTAATTATGTAAATTAGTCCTTTATCTATAAGATTTTATACTTTGAAAAAAAAAGAATATTTTTTCCTGTCTTATTTAACTAGTTATATGGAGCTCTAAAATACTACTGGTTTCATTTAGCCATTCAGGTTCCGCCCCCAATACCACCCAGTTCTGATGTTGCAATCTTTTTATATTGTAGAATTCCCATTCATTTTTCTCACCTCCCCACTGTTGCTCACTAGTCTGTTGGATCAGCTTCATTTGTGTGATGTCCAACATTTCTTTTGCAGTTTTACAGCTCTTTATTATACTGCTTATTCACTACTCTTTCTTTATTTCACATGTGTTTCTGGGCTGTTTTTGCTTTCCATAGGTTCATAGGTAGGCCAATGGCCCTGGAGCCTTTACAAGCCTATACCATAGAAGTGCCTAGGCATCATGCCACCGTTAGTTCCCATTATCTCTATTAAGTAGAGCCGCTAGAGTGATTCCCGGGGTGAACTTCCTATTTCCCATTCATTCATCAAGATTTCTCTTGAAAAGGCCCAGTGAGGTGCTCTGCTTGACATGTATGGGAAGTCTATTCCAGAGGGTTATGAACCTGTCCCTCCAGCATGTTCTGTTGATTGTGGTAATGAGGTTGATGTCCGTGGAGTTTGTGGTGCAGAGGGATTTGGATTTCTTTAGGTGTAACATTTCTAACAGGGCTGGGTCAGACATGGCTTTGTAAGTCAAGCAGAAATCACCTCTTAAAAGATGCTATGAGAAAGAGAAAAGCTGGAGTTTTTTGAGTCTGTCCATATAGGGCATGTGTTTACGGCCTAGGATCCTCTTCTTGAGGTACTTTTGTGGCTTTTCCAGCTGTTGCAGGTGTTTAGTGAGGTATATGCCAAATGGGGCATTATACTCAATGATTGGTCTAATGAGGGAAGAGTAGAGAAAGAGATGATGACCTCTTTCTTCCAGGAAGCAAAACCCTTGGTAATGAGAATTCCTCTTGTTTTTCCCATACATTCCTTTTCCTGCCCATCTGCCAATTGTTACATCAACAATTATTACTTATTTTTTCTAAAACTTAGTCAATACATTTATGTTTACTGCAGTTTATTGTGTCTCTAAGTATTTATAAAAAATATATTGCTTACCTTGAAGGCTTGCACCTTTGCCTCCTCTTAATGCATTACCCATCCTTGACCCAGTAATCTGTTCCATGCATCCCATTTTAAAGTGTTAATGTTATGTTCCCTGGGGTGTTTTTCAAAGATAAGGATCTGTTTCATTTACTATATCCTTCCTGCACTGTCCCCAGTCACCTGCTTTTCAGTGTTGCTTATTCCACTTATTTATTCCTTCTTTATGTGGTCACTTTCTGTCCTTCTTTAGTCCTACCCCCCATTTCTTCAACTCTGCCATCCTTCATAAATGTTTCTATCCAACTTGCTTAGTCTTTGTTTGTCTGGCAGTTTGCTTTTGGTTCAGCTTAACCATCCAACCACCAACCTCCCATCTCCTAACAACTCTCATTTGTATGTTTCTGCTTTAGTTTCATTCTCTGTTTTAGTGCCTAAGTCTCCTTTGGGAGTAGCTTCTTATTCTTCTGTCCCTTTCATGTAACTTATCCATCACATTTCCTAGCTCTAACATTGCTCTGACAATCCATGTCTGACAAACAGTTTAGATTTTTACAGCCTGGGTTGTTTTGCTTCCGGAGATACTTTTGTTTAAACATTTGAACCCCCCCCCTACATTCTGTAGTCCCTTCCTGTTGGGTATTTCAACCAAAGTGCTTTTTCATCCATTCCTACATCATTTAATACCTTTGTCATAGCTTTCCTTTTGTTATAGAGTGCTTCTGGGTAATTCTCAACCAGCTTTGTGAAAATTCCTTAAAATGAGATAAATCTAAGTCTGTTTGATTGTCTTATCATTTCATTTTTATGGCATAAGAGCAGAAGCTTTATAAAACATGACTGGGTCTGCTTTCTGTTGCTGCTTGCTGCCACTCTTGTCTTTGTATCATGTCTGTTAGTGTTTCTTGATTTACAGCCAGATACCTCAGGAGTGCTGACCAAAACCTCTTAGATATATATATATAAGGTCAAAAAACTATTGGCCAAAACCTATACCGCTATTTCCCAGCCCTATGCTGGAACTGGCTCCCCTTAGCATCAGAGGAATCAGTAATTCTACAGCTTTCAAAAAGACCCTCAGTTAACACTTATACAGCACCTGGACATGTCACTGCAAAAACCCTCCATGAACTTCCCCATGCAACTTTACCTTACTATCAGTCAACCTCTGTTCTCACAATCTTCCATACCCACCCCACTTTAACTCGCAGTAATGACACATCCTCTTAATAACTACTTTATAGAACTGCTGTATCTTGTTATTGTATCTTCATCTAGTCTATTTCTCAGTAACAACTCTGTTTACTTTGTCAAATTTTCTGTTACTTACTGTTTTTTTTTCACTCAGTTTATTTGTGTCTTTTGGCTTTTCCCGGTTAGGGGTCACCACAGCGGAACTCTGGTCCGCTAATGATTGGTAGTGGATTTTTATGTACCGGGTTACCAGCCTTGACGCACAACCTTCAATGAAGGCACACCCCATTCACGTATGCCTCCACACAGAAGATGCTCTAGCTGAGAATCGAACAGGACAACTTCTTGCTATGAGGCGACAATGCTACCACAGCACCACCACCGCGGATGTTGCAAATTATTTTGAGGTCAGATATTTTCTCTAAACATGTCATGTACTGTAAATATGTCTGTCTTTAAAATATGTTGTTTACCACACTTAATGTGCTATGTTTTAACTTTATGATGATATGGAGTTTTCTCCCTGGGCATCCACTGAAAAAGGGCTCTTGCTCAGTCAGACATTCCTCGTCAACAAATATCAATAAATAAATACATACATACATCTCTCATTTACAAATGTCAAGTTCACTACTCACTCTCTCATGTTGTTGTTGTTTGTCTTTTGGCTTTTCCCGATTAGGGGTCGCCACAGCGGAACTCTGGTATGCTAATAATTGGCAGTTGGATTTTATGGTGTCGAGTTGCCAGCCTGACGCCCAACCTTCAACAAAGGCACGCCCATTCAACACATGTCTTTCGAATGCCCACTCGACCGAAAGACATGCACTGAGTGAATTTCAAGATCATCCATATTTTTAGCCTGTCTTTTCAGGGTCTATATCACTTCATAAAACTTTCACTTTAACGAACGGCATTACATTGAGAATGCTGTTCATTGAAGTCCCCTCATGTGGGGGGCACCCCTGCTAATTATATATACCAACTCCGAGATCACACTATAGTGAGGAAAGGGAAAATTACCTGAGCCTCACTGTACCATGATCTCAGTATGATCAGTTCAACGAATGGCATGTTCAATGTAATTGCACTGAAGATGCCGTTCGATAAACTGAACTTTCAATTAAGTGATATAGACCCATCTTTGTATTCTGTGAATATCTTCCTGTAGCTCAGCTTTTATTACTGCTTTATCATTCTCCATATTTTGCAACTTGCCTTGTAGCCTCTGTTTATTGATGTTTTATTGTGTGTTTCAAAGAATTCACATCTTGACCTACTGTGATTATCTTTTCAAACAGAATGCATAGTTGCTCCTCCTAATTTTCTCCTTTAATGACAGCCATTGTTCCCTCCTTTTATTTTTGCTTTTTCATCTTTCCTTCTGGGTTGCTTTTTCTCCCTGGGAACATTATTTTTTCCAAATTTATGCAGACCCTGTCCAGTGGTTTTTGCTTAGTCAGCCATTTTGGATGGGCTGTCTAGCTCCATTGTTCTGACTTCTGTACTTGATCTCACACTTAGCAACTCTCTCTGATTTTCAGTGACATTTTTGCTGGCACATCTTTGATTTTGACTCAAGTTTTGCTATGTCTCTCTTATCCCTTTTAAAACTTGAGACTTTTAAAGACAAGGTGGTGAATTACATGTAAGCAAATAAAGACAATAGTTAAATTATAGAATTCTTTTACTTCAGAAAATATATATTAATTCACTTTCTTATGCTATCAACATTTCAAATTAATAGTTATAACATTTTAAAAAGTGACCCTCATTGCCCCTAATTATTTCAGGATATGTCCCTAATTCTGATGAGGTTTGTCCCAATCATTTAAAAGCTATGTTTGGTCTACTCATGAACTTTGTGATTAGCAGTAAGTTTGGACTTAAAATACACAAATATATAGACAGGAGCGTGCACACACACACACACACACACACACACACACACACACACACGCACACGCACACGCACACACGCACACACGCACACAGACACACACACGCGTGCGCACGTGCTTCAGTTTATATGTAGTCGGAATTCATATTATAATTATCAGTACGAATAACCAATATATATTCTGTTTATTTGTTTGTAAATCCTCTACAGTTGAAAGCTTTGGGAGCACTGTAGCACATTTTAAAATACCAGAATGAGATGCATGCCACTGTCCTTTTGTCAAAATATTGCTTAGCATGCAGGATAAGAACACTCTCATCAAACTACACAAACATTTCAGAGGACAAATAAAGTCTTCCAAAGCCAAATGTGAGGTGAATTTGGCCTCCCAGGCTAAGGACAACCACAAGGCATTCTTTAGCTGTGTCCACAACTTCAAAGGTAATACAGAATTGTATGCAGAACTCATTGTAAATGGAGCCACCTATACGGAGCCAAAAGTTACAGCAAACCTACTGACCGATAAATTCAGCTCCAACTTTACACCTCTCTCCCCCCTCAACCTTCCCTCAGGAAATATCATCAAATACAACTCCCCCTGCTTTCACTAGAGAACAGATCCTTAATGCTCTGTCTTAGGCCAAGAACACTGCATCAATGTGTCAGACAATATCCCAGGATGCCTTCTAAATAGCATGAAACATGACCTATCAAGGCCTCTGGAATTGCTATTTAACTATAGCGTCCAAACAGGCTTCATGCCTCATGAATGGAGAACAGCAACAGTCATCCCTCTGCACAAAGATGGGCCATTTACAGACCCTGGAAACTATAGACCCCTAAGTCTCACTAGTCTTATAAGTAAAGCCATGGAACGAATTATCATGGAAATGATCAATAGTGATATAGTAAACCTCCAGACATTGGACCCAACCCAGATTGGTTTCGTCAAGGGCAGATCATGCCTACTCAACCTGTAGGAATTCTTTGAGAAGGTCATCAAAGCAATGGATGAGGGCAAAGTGGTTCACACTGCCTACTTAGACCTGGCTAAGGCATTTGACACAATACCCCACTTGGGCATTGTTGACAAACTCAAGAGGTTAGGTACAAACTCATATGTCACCCAGTAGATAGCCATACAGCTCACAGACAGGACCCAGGAAATTAGAATTGGGGAGTCCCCCTCTACGAAGAGGCCCATCACAAGTAGGAGTCCCTCAGGGATCAGTCATTGGACAACTCCTTTTTGGCATTTACTTCTCTGAAGTCAAGGCCAATGTCTGTGGTGTCTGGAAGACTAAATTTGCAGATGATTGCAAATTAGGAGCTGTCATTGAATCCTACACTGACACAAATGTTATCCAGGACGGGCTGACACAGACAAATAGCTGGTGTCAGAGCCATGGACTAAAACTAAATACCAAGAAATGCATAAGAGTATCCTTTGGGAAGTCATCCACCCCTGGTAACTATCATATTGACAACACACCCCTTAGGGCTAACCAAGTAGTCAGGGACTAGGCATACACACATAGATGGTAACCTAGCCTTTGACCAGCACGTGTCTACAGTAGTGAGGAAATCATTCTATGTTGCACAACTTATTAACAAAAGTATGGCATCTAAGCCCAAGTAAGTCATTGTTCCACTGTATTCAGCATTCATCAGACTTATCACTGAGTACAATTCCCCCTTTGGTATGTACCTAACCAGGCATATCCAACAATTGGAATGTCCACAGAGTTTTCTCACTAAAAGAATACAGTGCTTATGTAAAATGCCCTCTGCAGACCACCTCAAGCCTCTATCCCTGTATTCTGTTTCCTACAGGCATTTGAGGGAATATCTATGCCTGACATACAGGGCATGTCAGACACCACTCTGTTGGACCTAATGCATATCCGCAAAACAAACAACACCAGAGTTATCCATTCAAGACTTACACCTTGCATGCGATATAAATAGGACCTGCTGGAGAGACATGCATGTCTCAGAGAGATTACCCCGTCTCTAGAACAGGCTCCCCATCCATGTGAAGCAGAGTTCCTCCCTAACCCAATTCAAGTGCAACCTGGAAAACTGGATGGGGAACAAGAAGTTCATCCCTGGTTTGGCACCTATGTCTCTAATGGACACAGGGAACCTCTAAATGGTTAATCTCCCAGGCCCTAGCTTGTAAATGTTTCATCTCTCAAGCCCCTGTTTACATTTATCAAGGGTCAGAAATTTGGGATGCAGGGCTAGGCTTAAAAAGGCCCATTTGCTTGTTAGCTTAGTAAACACCTATGAACTTATGAACCTATAAGATAACAAATAAATAAGCAGTATTTGCAATTCAGCATCTTGGTAGTCATCACCTTTCTTGTTTAGTGAAGATAGCTTCCCAAGGGAACAAAACTTTTTAAAATATGAGAATAAGATGCATGCCACTGCCATTTTGTCAAAACATTGCTTAGCATGCAACATCCAGCTTCAAACTGATGCTTATGATCATTGTTATCTTTGGTAAGTCCTCCTCTTCTTCCAAATGCACTTGTTAGCCCATAGACATAAGTAGTTTGCAGTGACTTAATATTCTATTTCTTCTGATTTTCAATTTCACCTACTGTAAATATGGCTGTTGGAGAGAAGCAAAATCTCACTGTTCCTCTAATAGCACTGCTATTTCAAATTTAATCTGAAAATAGATATACAATACAGCTTCTAAATGTAATAAAATAGACACAGCATTTTATGTAAGTTTGTATGATGGATCAGTGCCTCGTCTGGCCACTGTTTTCATCAAGTCAACAACAATAAAACAAAAATTCATCATTACTCCCTTATGGTGGAAAAAATGGATATTTACAAATATGTAAAATCTTTGTAACTTATAAAAAGTTTGACTTTGCCTGAAATCATGTTTTGCATTTGAAACACATTGTGTTGAGTTTTTTTTCATAGAGGTTATGGATGTACTATCTCATCTTATACAGCTGAAGAATAAAGTTTTTAAAGCTAATTGCAATAAAGCACCAGTATTTTCAGCCTGCGCAGAAGTGGGGGCAAGTAACGTATATTCAATACCATAGTCTGCCAATTTCTTAGTATCAAACCAGCAGCAAGAAATGTTATATCGCATACTATGCAGTCCTGAAATCAGCAGTGATTTCATAAGCTCATATATGAGTATTAGGGGTCTTTTCATGCACCTTTATTTTGCAATGAATTTAATTTCCACTTATGCAGTAGAGCAATTTATTGTGCAAGAACAAAAGGCTGTTTCTGGAGCTATTTTTAACTCCCTTATAGATGACTATTAGCTTTTCCTGCTGCCCCTCCTCCATCACCAGATGAGGTGAACACTCCTCCAGGCTTGCTCCATCAGCGATCATGGCCAGTGAGGTGATTAAGTCATTTCACGGAAGAATAATACTGCTTGCTGCTGAAGGAGTGCATTTTTTACCTTTTACTTCCTACAGCTGCTCTCTGCCAGTAACATTTTTGAAAAGCTAAGGCAATTTAAGGAAACCTCCATGTGCTCAGATGGTTCGGCAAAGTGCAAATGAGTTTGTGTAACAGCGTTCTGCATTCTTTTTAAACTGTGTCTCGGAATTCAACAGCATACTGATATTTGAGCCTGAAATAGTAATTAATAGTGGCTGCTATCATTTTTTTAATGATAAATGGTAGTTGGGAGATGTCTTGTAACCTGCTTCATCCCCACAGTAGCAGATTTTGACTGCTTTATGACCACAAGCTAGAAACAATTGCATTTTCTGTATCTAACTGCTGCATATGAAATGGCAGCCTGGTTTAAATACACAGTACCAGTTAATTTCAAAACTAAACATTGTAACATATGTAATAGGAATATTACAGAATATACTTAAGGTCTAGCATTACTTAGCTCTGGTTGTTGGCTCATACTGTGGAAACAAAGAAATATTGTTTGTAACTAAACAGAGCTGCTTCTTGCCATATATTCTCCAGTTGAACTGCATGTTGATTTGCTTGCTTGCTTGGTGGCTAGAAGTTAGTGCTGAAAAGGTTTCTCATTCCTAATGTATGTTTTATTCTAGGTAGACCCCTGTAATTATCTTAGTAACAGAATCTCCTGCCTGAAGAAAGCTATCCTGAAAACCTGTAACCACAAACTTTCGCCAGAAGCGAGTCCTTCAATTGGCTAAGGTTAATATCTTAAACTGTACTGTAATACTATATCCTGTAAACTGCTGACCTGGGTCAAAAGGCACCTTTAGTCTGTACCCTATAATAATTTGGCTCTCTCCTTGTTTTAAATTGACTAGTCAGCCATTAGCATTATTTCTTAACCTGAAAGTACTCCCTGTATATTGCATTCTCACTCAGTCCTCCCACTCTTAGGCCTGAAAATTATACTCTGTACCCATAACCTGTAGTTTACAAACCCCCTGCATGTGTACAACTCACAGTCTAAACCTAGTCTACAACCTAATGTAAAGTTCAGTTTAAAAGCACAGCATAAAATAATTTCAGTGTAAACTCAGCTTAAAGAATACCTGAAAAGTTAACAAAGCATAGCAACACTTGCAGTCTGTATGAGCCCCGCTACGTTTGCCTGGGGCTTGCTCTGCTCCCTTTCCTGCCCCCAAATTCCACCTCCCCAGTACTTGTACATTTATAGGCATTTAACCACACCCTTGTTACAATATCCTATCAGCTTTCACCTCCACTTTCTCTCTCCACTCTGTTCCTCCTTCCTATCAGCTCTCACATATACACTCTCTCCTCCCACTCTAATATACCTAATTGGTCATCAGTTCTTCTACTGCAGTGTCAGTTAAACAACTGATCCTAACGACTATTCTCCTTCTTTCATAATGTTCCACTATTATTTACTATCCATTCTTCTTCTTCTTCTACTTCTTTCAGCTTTTCACGGTTAGGGGTCGCCACAGTGGATCACCTGTCTGCTCATGATTGGCAGTGGAGTTTTACGGTGTCAAGTTGCCAGCCTGGCACCCAACCTTCCACAGAAGGCACACACATGCACACACTCACACCTAGAGCCAATTTAGAGTGTCCAATCCACCTTCAGCATGTCTTTGGGATGTGGGAGGAAAATGGAGCACCCGGAGGAAACCCACATGACCACAGGGAGGACAAGCAGACTCCGCACAGAAGGCACCCCAGCTGAGGATCGAACCAGAGAACCTCTTGCTGTGAGGTGGCAACGCTAATTGCTGCACCACCGAGGCTGCCCTATTTACTACCCATTCTGCTAGGCACGTATGTACTCACCCTGTATGAAAACCATATGTTTATTGGTTATCAGTACCATAAAGGTCATACTATCACTCCAGCTATAAAGCATCCCACCTTCAGCCATGCCTATAAAAATGTGAATTATTCAACCCCTTGCTCACTCTTTCAGCATAGCAACCACTGGCACACCAGCTCTAGATCAAGACAATACTACACACTCTTAAATAAACATCTGAGGCTTATTACTAAATACAAACCCAGCCTCATACTCGATGGTGAAATTCACCCGAATCCCGGCCCATCCACCAATGATAAATACACCCCCTCCAACTGTAACCTAAACTATCAAAAGAAGAATCAGTAGACCAACTAACTCTCTCCTGGCCTGTCCCCTCAATATTAGGAGCATTAATAACAAGGTACATGACCTGCATGCTCTCCTGGCTGTCCACTCCCCTGAGATACTCTGTTTACCAGAGACTTGATTCAAACCTCACACTACTGATAATGAGGTGTTACCTCCTGGGTATAATATACACAGGCTGGATCGTGCTTCCAGGAAGGGTGGCGGGGTAGCTATACTCTACAATTCTGAGTTGAATGTGACCAGAGATGTTAATCAACCACCTCAGATCAACAATTCTGAAATTCTTACTACAAGATTGCAGCTTAACCAAAATAATTGCATTAACATCATCTGTATGTATATCCCCCCAGGTAACAACATAGATATACCTGAAGACACCCACCACTGGCTATCATATCACTACCTCCAAGAAAGTCTACTGCTTGGAGACTTTAACATAGACTGGGGCACCTGTTCCTCACAATCCCCCTCTACCCATATTAACCTGCAGGCTTTCACAAAAAACATAACTACCCTAACCAGGCTAGGTAAACCCAACCAAAAAGAAACCATACTCGACTGGGTTCTTGCAAACAGCAACCCCCAACTGTACACTGTGGGTACTCTTCCCGGTGACCTAAGTGACCACCTCCTCACTTATGCAATTAAGCAAAAAGCCATTAACCTACAACTTCCCATAATCAGAAAAGTCAGAAACAATAAAGACTTTCACCCTGCCAAATTCCAAGAAGAACTTATCTCCTGTAATTGGTCTATGCTAAAACACCTCCCCCTAGAGGAGGCAGTTGTATATTTTAACAATAAATTTCTCGGAATCCTAGATCTGCATGCACCTGTCCACTCAAAGTGAACAAAAGCTTAAACTGTGCCATCGCTTACTAAAGAGTCCAGGCAAAATATCAATAGCAGAAAGAAATTACGGGCCCTATGGTGCTCCACTAAAGACCCCCACGATCATGTTAATTACAGGCAAGCCAGGATTGAAACTAAAAAATCCATTCTAATGGACAAAAAGCAATACTACTGTAATTTACAGACAGTTAACCAGAGCAATCCTCAGAATTTCTGGGCAGGTCTGAATAATCTATTTCATGCTGGAAAAACATCCACCTCCATCCGTGCTGCTACCATTGATAAATCTCCTGAGGATGTCTCAGACTGCTTTAACCTTTTCTTCACTAAAACAATTCAAACCCTAGCTAGCCAACTACCTCCTAGCTCCCCCGGCCATGACAATACCGCCCCTCTAAATGAACTCTCATTTAGCCTCCAATCAGTGCCCACATCACTCATCTGTTCTCTCCTCAAAAAATTAAAACCCACCACACTCACCGGTGACCAATTCCCTGCTGAGTACCTCCAAAAATCAGCTGATGCCATTGCCTATCCTATATCGATACTAATTAACCATACCATAGCAGAGGCAAAAATTCCCACCATTTGGAAAACGGCTTATGTAATCTCACTACATAAAGGAGGATCCTCCATGGATTTTTCCAATTATAGACCAATAGCTATACTTTCCCCACTTGCAAAAATAATGGAAAAATGTGTACACAAACAACTCATGCGCCACCTAATCCAAAATCGCCTCATGGCCGATACCCAACACGGCTTCCAACCACACCACAGCATGACCTCAGCCTTCCTGGCTTTTACCAATACCATAAACAACAACTGTAACAATAATTACATCTCTTCTGCCCTCTTATTGGATCTCTCCAAGCCATTCAACATGGTAGATCACCAACTTTTGTTACACACCCTGCAAACCTTCTTTCAAGATTCCAAAGCCCTTCTATGGTTTAAATCCTACCTCAGTGGGAAGCAGCAGGCTGTTCGCTGGCAGAACAAGCTCTTAAACCTACTACCAAACACCCTTGGAGTACCAAAAGGCTCAATATTAGGGCCTCTACTGTTTTCCATCTTTATTAACGATTTATACACTGTCATCCCAAATGTCAACTATATCCAATAAGCTGATGACTCCACCCTGATTTGCTCAGCTACATCTCCTTCAGAATTGAGGTCTGCTACCCAGTCCACATTTAATACTATAAAGAACTGGCTTGCTGAACGTCACCTGTTATTAAATCCCCCACCCAAAATTAAAATGCTGTTTTTCTCACCCACACAAAGGTCTGCTGCTTATACTAGACAATAAAATCCACGGGCTTCAGGCTCCTTCTTCACTTTGAAAACTTTAATTTTAGATTTGACTTTGAGACAGCGAAGAACAAGTAAAACCACAATAAATCAAGCGCTTTCACCCAGGCTCTCCCAGGCTTTATCAAGACAAGTTATAAGCCATTTTCTTTGACCTTTTATACAGGAATATTGTGCAATCATGTGATCAATTAAACATTTAATTATTTAATTGTCACAGTTGGTTAACTCTTTGTTTCCAGAAAAAATACTTTTTGAAAATCTCCTGTGTACTGATTATGTTAAATACCTGAGTAAAGAACTGCTATCAACATACAGTTCTTGGTTTCAATGTAACAATAATTTAGTTTGTGGTGTTAGAAAACCTTTAAATTATCTGCATATTTGCTTTATAAGTATAATAATGTGTAAATCTGCCATCAAATTATTACATTGCAATAAAATTTCGTCTCATGTGACAAATGTATAAAAATATTTAAAACATTTAAAATGTAATGATACAAATAAAATAATATAATAAATGTATAAATACATGTATTGGCTGTTTTAAATACTTAAAAACTCTGTCTCAACAGCCTTGTTAAAATACATGTTGAAAATACATGCCATAAATAAACATTAAAAATGAATAAGAAAGAACAAAATCATCATAACAACCTTCCTGAAGAAGTATTTGGTTTAATTAAAAAATTAAATAGTGATGGTATTAGGGTTATGAAAACGGAGAGGGGGGGGGGGGTTGTACTCATGTACCAACATGATTACAAAGCCTCTATTTATTCTTCCTTACACGACACAGAGCAGTACAATAGTGTCTCAATTAATGAACGCAACGTTGCTTATGCTAAAATTAAATATATGTTGGAAGACTATTTATACCGGGGGCAATGAATGAACAACTATACAATTATTTATGGGTGAATAAACCAGTTACTCCCATTATTTTTGGCATCCCCAAAGTACACAAAGGTCTGGACCCATTGCAATTTAGATCCATTGTAGCTGGTGCAAAGAGTATTACAGAGCCATTGGGAAAATTTGTGGATTTTACACTCAAGAAGTTTGTGGATTCAATGCAGGGCTTGTGTAAGGACTCATGGGAGTTCCTAAGAAGCATTAAAAATGAATATTTTGTGGAAACACAATTTTTGGTTACAATTGACGTAGTTGAGTTGTTCCCAAGCATACCACATGAGACAGGGCTTAAATGGTTCAATGATATGCTGACAAGACACTCAGGTTTAACAGCAAACACAATAGGGCTCCTGGTAGAATTTATGGAAACAATACTAACTAACAACTTCATTTTTTTCAATGGGGAATTATTTTGTCAAAAGAGAGGTGTAACAATGGGCACCCCCTGTGCTTCGGCATATGCTAATATAGTATTGGGTTTTTGGGAGTTAAATTGTATTTTCAACACAGAATGGAAGAAAAACATAATGCATTACCAACGTTACCTGGATGACATCTGCATTCTCTGGAAGGGGAGTAAAGAGGAATTACATAAATTTATTTGCTATATTAATTTAAGTACCAATTTTTTGAAATTCACGAGCAGCATTAAGGATGACAGTTTGCACTACCTAGATGTATGCTTGTATACGAATTTTGAAAAACAGTGTTTTGAACCTAGTATACATAGGAAAGAAAGTTTTTCAAACACGTACTTACACTTTGATAGCTATCACCCCTTATTCCAAAAGAAAGGGATTATAAAGGGGCAATTGATCAGAGCCTCCAGAATGTGCACAGAAGAAAAAGTGTTTAAAAAGGAAGTTGCCTTCCTTAAAACATTGTCTATGGAAAGGGGTTATCCCACACAAATGTTCGAATTGATAGCCATGGAGGTCATAGCTAGTAGAAAAGTAAAATACTTTCCCCTGCTGGGTGAAGTCCATAGTCACGTAATGGTGACAGTAGAGAATGCCAATAAGAGACAAACTAAGTCATTTATCCACACTAATTGTAATGAAAGTGCAGCAGTAGAAAAGATTGTGGAGAAGTATTGGCCAATTTTAACATCTAATGAAGAATTCAAACAAATTTTAGGGAACAAACCTCATTTTATTAAGAGAAGGAATATGAATTTAAAAGATTGTTTTGAGGCCAATCTGTTAGTGAAGGAGAACGAAGGACTATCTAGGTCTGGTACATTTAAATGTAAAGCATGCAAGCAGTGTCCTTATGTTATGAATAGGAAGGGTTTATACCTTAAATCAAGGAAAAGATATGTTGGATCATCAGCCTACTATAATTGCAAAACTAAAGGGGTGGTTTATCTTGGAATTTGCCAATATTGTCTGAGTTTTTATGTAGGCAAAACAGAAAGAACACTAGCAAAAAGGATTTATGAACATCTCTATGAAGTAAGCAAGCAAAAGGAAATGAATGCGTTTTATAGGCATTCTTTAAAATGTAATCAGATGGATCTAAAATTTTAGTGTTAGACCAAGTGAAGAGTAACCCAAGAGGTGGAGATTGGGAATCTTCCCTAGAATACAAAGAACTTCTTTGGCAGATTACATTGGATGCCTCAAGACCCCCTGGCTTGAATGATGCTATAAGTCTGAGTAGTGCACTTAAACTCAGAAGGGCAAAATTATAACATAAGTATACTATTAGACTACTCAAAAAATGTTCTAGGTAGTGATTTTTACCACAACAATCTTTCACATTTAGTTGTATATAATTTATAAATAAGTTTTTTACATGTAAGTATTTTAACAAGAAGAGTGAGGCTATGGCTATCAAACATTGTAAGATCTGGCATACACATTTGGTACAAGATGATGATATTGCAATTACAATTTTCAATTACAATGTTCATTTGTTCATATTCTAGACTTGCACATGAATTATTTCTAACGTATTTTGATGCATACTTTTAATGTATTTTGAATATGTATTTCCTTGATATGCATTTTTACACACATTTTTAACAGATATTCGCAAAGCGTATTGATAATGGGGATTTTTAATGTTTATTTATGGCATGTATTTTCAACATGTATTTTAACAAGGCTGTTGAGACAGAGTTTTTAAGTATTTAAAACAGTCAATACATGTATTTATACATTTATTATATTATTTTATTTGTATCATTACATTTTAAATGTTTTAAATATTTTTATACATTTGTCACATGAGACGAAATTGTATTGCAACGTAATAATTTGATGGTAGATTTACACATTATTATACTTATAAAGCAAATATGCAAATAATTTAAAGGTTTTCTAACCATTTAACACCACAAACTAAATTATTGTTACATTGAAACCAAGAACTGTATGTTGATAGCAGTTCTTTACTCAGGTATTTAACATAATCAGTACGCAGGAGATTTTCAAAAAGTATTTTTTCTGGAAACAAAGAGTTAACCAACTGTGACAATTAAATAATTAAATGTTTAATTGATCACATGATTGCACAATATTCCTGTATAAAAGGTCAAAGAAAATGGCTTATAACTTGTCTTGATAAAGCCTGGGAGAGCCTGGGTGAAAGCGCTTGATTTATTGTGGTTTTACTTGTTCTTCGCTGTCTCAAAGCCAAATCTAAAATTAAAGTTTTCAAAGTAAAGAAGGAGCCTGAAGTCCGTGGATTTTATTGTCTATTACCAGTTGGTTTTTGTGGTGCTTTGCACATGAACTCTGTCTGCTGCTTATACCTTCAACATTAATGAGAAAGATGGCACTGTTATCTCCCCTGACCCCTCTACAAAATGACTAGGTGTCATTATTGATAAAAACCTAAAATTTGATTTGCATGTCAATCAATCAAGAACATCAATAAAAAATTAGGATCACTGTAGAGAATAAAAGCCTTTCTAACCCCTGCAGCCAGGATTGCCATAGCCCGCACCCACCTAATCTCAACACTTCTATATGCTTCCCCCCTTTTCTCTAATCTAAACAAATCGGTTCTAAATAGACTGTTAACTTGTTACAATCACATTGCCAGCTTTGCCACTGGCCTGCCATTTAGAACACACCACTGTATTAACCTCAAACAACTTGGGTGGCTAGAACTTCCCAGTCTAATCCAAAACAACCTGCTGATTATAGCTAATAAAATTCTCTATCATCCAGATGATACACCATCCCTTAGGAATATTATCACACCCCATAACAATCAGCGACTGCTTAGATCCTCGAACAAATTACTAATTCAGCCAATCAAAATTAACAGTACAGCTGGGGGTACCCTCTTTACAAGTGCTGCAGGTAGAGTTTGGAGTCTCCTTCCAGCTGACATTACTTTGCTCTCCTCCCTTTGCCAATTTAAAACCAAACTCAGACAACATCTGGCACTAAACTGGCTTTGCCACTGTAAAAAGCCTGGATAACCCTCAACATGAATGTAAATAATATATTTACTTCTGCCTACTGTCAATTTTCTCCCCTGACTTAAACCAGGGATAACTATACCTGTGAACTTGTCTATTCTCATGTTTTTCCATGTATCCTCTGTAAATAGCTTACCTGTAATTATGTCTTCATTGTTATATTTTTGACTCTGACTACCTTGGAGCTTTTCTCCATGGGTCTCAGCTGAAAATGGACATGATTCCAGTCGGACTAGCCCGGTCAACAAATCTAAAATAAAATAAATAAATAAAATAAAAGGCTTCAGCATGGGGCAATCCTTCACTTCTGTAAGGGGCTGATGTCAGCAGGACACCTCCCACCCTTAGGTAGCATGATGTGGTTGGTTCCCCTGTTTTACCATGGAAATAAAAACCTGCACATGTACCCTTAATCTTGTGTGTCTTCCATCGCCCTCCCCAAAGATGGATTTGCCCATCCTCCATGGCACTGATGTTAAATGCCTGAGCTGATGCTCATACATGAGTCACTTGGGTCAGTGTTAGGGCTTTATCCCTTTCTACCACCCAATGGCAGATTAAGAGTCCCTTGGTTCCTGGGTGATTTTCAGGCCATGGGCCTCCACACTCCCACACTTTTTGGAACAAACATGCATAAACACATGTTCTTTTGGATTCATCTTTCTGATTTAAGACCTTTTAAACTGGTGTCAGTATAATCTACCTATGTCAATAATCACCTGTTATAGCCACCTGACTGTGTACAACTCAAATGTCTGATTGAGATAAAAATGGCCACAAAGCATTCTAGCCTGCTTTAAAGAAATTCATGTTAGTCATGCAAAGCTAGACTACCAACCGACTGTTTAACTTGATCATGATATCAGGGTAAGACTTTCTCCTTCACAGATAACTCTATTGCTCAGCAAGCATAGCCTCATTGTTGACTGTATATTCCTCAGACATCTGATTATGATAAAAATAATAATTATGGACACAAGAATATTTTGCAGGTTTGTGTCACATAAACATATAGTAGCTCAAGTATTACAATATATTTAACCACAAATAGGGACCAATGGTGCGAAAAACAATCAGGAAACGAAAGTAAGCACCACCAACCAGGAATGAACATGAACAATAGGTAGAAGAATCCAAAAGCAGTTTATTGCACTAACGCTTGTACAAATACAGCACGTTTTCGTCATCAACTTCATCAGTGAATGAAAAGCAACCACTTCCTACCCTATATATACACTTTTCTTAACAACATCAATTAAGTTAATTAAATCAATTCTAAAAGCCACAGTTTAACAACCAATAAATTATACTAAAATAAAACATTTTCACAAAATGTTAAAACTTATACATTTAATAATTTAATTAAAACCACATCTAATACTCTCACCAATTTTAAAATTCATACAAAACTTTTAATAAATAACAAATAAAACCATTTTAATTGAGATGATCTATTAACCTGTAGTGTACTGTGTATGTCTCCATCAAGTGGTGAAACTGAATATGGCATTTAAATTAAATTATTGTAACAAAATATGTGTACATAATCTATTTAAAAACTTCGATAAATTGAATTAAATGATCAATTTAAATGGACTTTGAATGAATGTTTTCACTACCTGCTATATGTAATAAGTATATTAAACAACAGTAGAAGTTTGGTTAAAGTTTGGCAGATCGAATTTTAAGCACAGGTGCAAGAGATACCATTTCATTAAGACCTGGAGGTCTACTAGAATCCAACACAAGTTGCCAGTATAGCTCCCTATACTCAACAAGTGTTTCCCACATACCACCCCTTGGACTCACCGCAACCACTTCCAAAATGAAAAATTGAAAGCCAGATGTTTTACAAGTGATGGTATACTTGTATAGTGCATTTTTCTTATTTTTTGTTCTCATTTCATATAGATGCTCGTAGATCCTCTGCTTTAACTTCCTTTCACTTTTCCCTATGTAAAATGATTCGCATACCTTGCAAGTTGCTATGTAAACAATCCCTTTGGTGTTACAGTTAGCATAAGTATTCAACGTTAATTTCCTTTTCCTAGAATTTAAATAAATAAAATCTCCTGTTGATAAAAATGTACAATAATTACAACACCCACACTTGTATAAACCCTTCTTCTCTTTTTTGCCACTCAATGTGTTACCTTGAACTGAACCCCTCTCTAAAATGTTTTTAATGGTGTTACCTTTTCTATATATGTAAACCAGTTCTTTTTCATAAATGTGCTTCAAGTCTGAAATTTTCGAAAAATTGCTCCATTCCTTATCAAAGATTCTCTTGATACCTCTAGAGTTGCCATCATACGTTGTAATCAAACTAGATGTATAATCTTCCCTTGGTTTGTTTACTTCTTTCGTACCATCCAAGATTTGAGTTTTACCTAAAAATAGGAGCAAATCTATCATTTCTCTTTTTACATACTTCTTCTGAAATTTTATCAAAAAATTCCCCTGGATATCCTCTGTTTAAAAACAATTCTCTAAGTGTTCTTACCTCACTTAAAAAAGTCTCATCGTCAGAGGTCATCCTACTTAACCGTACTAACTGTCCCTTTACCACACCTTTCTTCTGATGTGGTGGATGGGAACTAGTGTAGTACAAATAAGAGTTAGAAAAGGTTTCTTTTCTGTAAACCTTAGATGTAAAATGACCATTGTTTTTGGTAATGTGAACATCTAGGTAAGTTAGCTCATGTTGATTAAAATTAAAAGTAAACTCCAGAAAATCAGTAGTGTTATTCACATATTCTACAAACTTGTCAAAGTTTTCATGTTCGCCAATCCACAAAAAACATAAATCGTCCAAAAATCGACCATATAAAATCCAATAACCCTGGTAGGGTGAATTCAAAAGATATTTGTTTTCCCAATAAATCATAATAATGTTGGCATATATGGGAGCACAATGTGCCCCCATGGCTACTCCCTTTTCTTGTTTAAAATACTCACCCTGAAAGTATATATAATTGTTTTTCAAGACCGTTTCCATAAGGGTTAATACCACTCTAAAGTCTTTGTGTGAGATTTTTTTACTGTCAACTAACATTTCCTCAAACCATTCCATGCTGAGTTTGTGTGGTATACACGTAAACAAATCCACAACATCTAGCGTATCAAATGCAATGCTGTCACAAAACAAAGAAGGTTCCAATTTTCTCAAAAAATCCCAGGAGTCTACCAATACATTCTTGTTTCCTTCTAACACACATTTCACCTTTGAATCCACAAATTTGTCTAGTGGTGCTGTCACGGAACCTTCTGCTGAGACAATAGGTCTTAGCGGTGGGTCCTGTGAATTTTGGTGCACCTTCGGGATTCCAAATATGCATGGCACCTTTGGCTTCTCCACGTGTAAAAATTTGTGTGTTTCAAAATCAATTGAACCCTCTAACAATAGGTCATTTAATAACACTTGTATTCTTTTGTATGCAATGTTGATTTCATTGATAGATACTCTGGAATATTTATCAGAGTCATTGAGAATATCCATCATTTTCCCCTCGTATTGAATACTATCCATCAATACCACCCCTCCACCTTTATCGGGTTTCATAACCCTGACACTCCTGTTATTGCTAATTTCCTTCAGGACATCCATTTCACTAGGAGTTAAATTGGGGTGTACATATTGATGGTTCAAGTTTGATCATAGTTCTCTTTCCACTTTTAATTCAAAATTTCTAAGTTGTGGGTGCAGTGGTGGGTTGAAAGTACTTCTACGTTTCAAACATTCATTTCCAATACTTATATTTTTTCCATTGAAGAACAACTCTAAATTTTTCTTCCTAATGAATAGTTTTACGTCAACAAGTAATTTAAAGATATTAGTTCTTTGATTGGGAATAAAACCAAAACCTTTTGTAAATAAATCATAAAAAGTTTTGTTAATGGAAACACTAGAAAAATTGAAAATATTAAAATCCTTAAATGTCCATTTATTCCCTTCATGTGTAAAAACATTCATTAATTCCAAGCCTGCCCTTTCCTCCACTGGGGCCTCCAGGCCCTCCCCATGTAGTTTTTTGAACAATAGTCTACAGGTTCTTTGTCCATCAGTCTTTCAGACCTTCTTAGTGGGGGATACTCAGCCACATCATTGTTACTATCCACAATCTCAGCTTCTTCCCACCCAGTTTCACCAAAAGGTTCTTTAACCCATCTTCCATGTCCCCTTCCCTGTGTTAGTTTTGGTTTTGGGTAGTGGGTTTTACTCTTATATTCATTTAAGTCTCTGTCTATTTTACCAAGTTTTCTGTTTAAAACTTCTTTACATCTAGATTCAACATCCTTTAGTAACTTGTGGTACTTTTCATTTTCTACTTCAACAGTATACAATAAATCATTTGTAATAGCCTTATTAATATTATTTATATCAATGAACAATTTCTCCATTTCCCTTTCATTGTTTTTGACAATTGCTCTCATAATGTCAAATCCACAAATGTCAAAAACAGAAATTAAATCATTGTGAAAATCAGTACCATCCATAACATTGTTTGGGTACTTACATACCCTAAGACCCTTTGGTACTATTTTCAATTGTAAACGGTGCTTCAAATAGGAACAATCCATTTCCAACATTTTATATTTATAAAGATAGTAATCCAAGTCCTTTAACATTGTGCTGTAACTCGCATTAGTGCTTATATTACAACGTTTGGTATTAAAATAAAATTTAACATTCAAAAATTCGGATAGCCGAAATTCGCTACCTGAAAGTACTCTGACCCTTTCTGCTGATACACGCGAACCTCCTCGCTTGTCTCCACCTCTCATTGTTTCTTTGCTGCCCACAGTAGTGTTAGAAATAGTTAGATGGGGAAAATCGTCCAAACTGCTATTGGCAACAACTGTTCCGTTTTCCCCTCGTTCATTTACATCAGTAAGCAGCTTTTCTTTACATGCAACATCAACTGCAGGCACATTAGGTTGCTAAACCTCTTCCTGGTTCACCGGTATTGGTGGTGATGATAACAGCGTAGCTAGAGATTGGCTGATTGGGGACAATAGTGCTACCAGCTGTGTCAACTGTCCGATAAGTTTTCGAACCTCTCCTGTTTCAGATCCTCTAAAAATATTGTCCATGCCAGCCCTGGAATCTATCTCGAACTAGTAACCACAAACAGGGACCAATGGTGCGAAAAACAACCAAGAAACGAAAGTAAGCACCACCAACCAGGAATGAACATGAACAATAGGTAGAAGAATCCAAAAGCAGTTTATTGCACTAACGCTTGTACAAATACAGCACGTTTTCGTCATCAACTTCATCAGTGAATGAAAAGCAACCACTTCCTACCCTATATATACAATTTTCTTAACAACATCAATTAAGTTAATTAAATCAATTCTAAAAGCCACAGTTTAACAACCAATAAATTATACTAAAATAAAACATTTTCACAAAATGTTAAAACTTATACATTTAATAATTTAATTAAAACCACATCTGATACTCTCACCAATTTTAAAATTCATACAAAACTTTTAATAAATAACAAATAAAACCATTTTAATTTTAATTTGTTAAAACCTATGTCAATAATCACCAGTTATAGCCACCTGACTGTGTACAACTCAAATGTCTGATTGAGATAAAAATGGCCACAAAGCATTCTAGCCTGCTTTAAAGAAATTCATGTTAGTCGTGCAAAGCTAGACTACCAACCGACTGTTTAACTTGATCATGATATCAGGGTAAGACTTTCTCCTTCACAGATAACTCTCTTACTCAGCAAGCATAGCCTCATTGTTGACTGTATATTCCTCAGACATCTGATTATGATAAAAATAATAATTATGGACACAAGAATATTTTGCAGGTTTGTGTCACATAAACACATAGTAGCTCAAGTATTACAATATATTTCTTAAAGATGCATACTAATTTTGCCAAACTAGATTGCCTAAACTGATCAAACAAAAAGAAGATAAGTTCATTTCATCCCCATATAGCCCCCACACTCACTCAGCAGTTATGGCCACATTGTAGTATACAGCATCAGAGTAAGCCAACAAATAATGAAAGACAAATACTCAGACTCAGAGGTAGATTTTAAATGTTTCTGCTGTATACTTAAAGTTGCTAAAATGAAAGTTTCTCAACAACATGAAATCAGAATGTTTATAATTATTTAATGACTGTAATCCGTCACAAATTGCCAGAAAACCACAAATTTTATGAGTAATAAACCAGAACAGTTGGGAGCTATGTAATTTCAACTTTGTTTCAAATTAGCAGTCCCTAGACCAGAAGTATTTCAACTTATTTCAGATAAGTTCAGGTTAATCTTGCAAAGCCAGATGGTAACAACAAGAATATAAATTGCTATCTTTCATAAACAGCCCCCACGCATATCCAGCAATTATAGCCATTCTGTTGCATGTACCAGATCTCATTGTGATGAAAGAAATAATACCTCTCAATGTCTTAGCACAATAATCGGTAACAAAGCTAAAAAAGGACAAAGGCTTCAGGTCAGAGGCAGATAATATTTATATTGATGTGTGTGTTTGGAAGGGTATGAAGTCATAAACTTGAATGTCTGTCATCATTTAATATCTGTAGTCTTCAGTGATTTGCCCAAAACCAACATATTATATGAGAAATGGATCAAAAGGAGGTAAAGTCAAAGCTGTTTTACAGAATATGGAACCGTTTTAATGTGATCTCATGCAAACAGTGTTCAGTGTTGATTTCATACACGTAAAGCCAGAGTATAAGCTGAGGAAACCGTAAAAGGGTAAGTTGCTTCCATCCACACACAGACAGGTCTTCATTTAGTACTTCAATCCTTACTTATTTAGCAGAAAACCACACACTTTATGAGGCATAGATAAAAAGTATTCCTTAATGCTAGACTTTAAACAGAACAAATTAAGAAGTCAAGCTGCTTTCATCTACAGCACAACGTTCCCCATCTATCATCTAATGCACACTAGCCCTCAATGCCAGAATATAAACTGAGCAATTGAAAAGGGCAAGCTGCATTTGTCCACACCAATGTAATCCTCTTCCCCCATTCTGGTTACCTGTTAGTACATTAAAAAATAGCAAATATTCCACTTCATTTCACACAAATGCACCCTTCCCCTTAATTCCAGAACTTAAACTGAAGAAATTGAGAGAGAAGGTTGCTTTCAACTACAACGTAGTTAGCCACCCCCCCACCAAAAACAGAGAATAAATCTCCAAACTTATTTCACACAAATGCACACTAGCTCTTTATGCTAGATATTAAACTGAGCAAATGAAGAGGGTAATTAACTTTAATTTACAACACAGCTAACCCTTTCACACCTGGTCTCCAGCCAGCATATTAAAATGAGTAAATATTCCTGTTTGTTTCAGACAAATGCACATTAGCCTTTAATGGAAGATTTTCAACTGATCAAATTAAAAGGCAAATTGCTTCCATCAACAGCACAGTTACCACCCCCACCCGAAAAAAGACAGACTAAATATTTATTTTACACAAAATGCGAACTAGCCCTTAATGCCAGACTTTAAACTGAGCATATGCTGAAGACAAGTTGCTTTCATCTGCAACACAGGTATTTTCCCATCTGGTTGCCTGCAAGCTTAATAAAGAGATAGAGAGAAAGAGAGGTGGTGGCAGAATGTATTCCAGTTTATCTCACACAAATGCATATTGGCCCTTAATGCAATACTTTAAAATAATCAAATTAAAAGGGCAAATTTCTCTCATCCACAGTACAACTGGCACCCCCTCCCAAAAAATGAGAGAATAAAGTTTTCCACTTTATTTCAAAAAATGTACTCTAGCTCTTAATGTCAATATTTAAACTGCACAATTGAAGGGGGGAAAGTTTTTTCATCCCAAGCATGGCTAGCCCCTGCCCTCCCTATCCTGTTGCTTGCCATATTGTTAAAAAGAGAGAGAGAGAATCACAATTTATTTCACACCAATGCACACTAGTCCTGAATGCCAAACTTCTAACTTTAAAATGAGCAAATGAAGTGGAGAAGTTGCTTTCATGCACAGCCTCCTCCCTCCCCCCAAAAATGCTGGTTTGCTGCCAGCCTGTAAAGAAACTACTAACCTTCATACTGACAACTTGCTAACATCCACAGGCATCCAGGCATACTATACAATACACATGTAATTTCTGTTTACTGCCACCCCAATTAATCATAGGAAGACAATGAACAGAAAGTTGCAGTAGTTTAGACAGTGTCACTAAAGGTGTGGACATGCACTTATTTATTCTTTTAAGTATTTAAATATTTCTTTACTTAAAGAATAAATAAATTTAGTGCTCAGCAGTATATAATTATAAATGCTCACAATACCCATCATTCAGAATTTTGTATGATTTATTATTTAAGCTATGAATCACTTGTTATGTTCAGCATGTACACTAAGTAAAATGAGTTAGCTTATGTAGTGAGCAAAATAAAACTTTTATAATAAAGTTATTTTCTTGGCTGGCCATGGGCCCCCATGGAGCTGTGGGCCCTGTGTGACTACATGAACTGTCACTGTTATAATCCACCAATGATGCCAGCAGCTCAGGCTAAGGTTACAGTGTGTTTTGATGCTTTATTTACACATATGTTCTCTGATTCTCTGTCAGTCCTACCAGCAGAATGATGTCATGAATGGCTCTGTGTGATAACTTGCATACAAAAGCAAAGTAATCTGAGTGAAAAAAAAACACACTACTTCTTTAAGAAGAGCAGTCAGTTAGCCTGTAATGCGGTTTTAATATTGCAGTATCATGCATATTAAGTTTTGAAGTACACTTTTCCATGCATAAGACCTAGCTAACCGCATGCTCATTCAGAACGAGTTCCCTATTGTGGCATTTAGAATGGGTATATAGTAACCTATATAGTCTCCGACCAGCCACTGACTCTTAGCTCCCTTGAATGAGAGAGCCTCTCAGTCTAGGTCATTTTATTTAATTACTATTGCAACATATTTACAATCTCTCAATGATTCCAGATTCCTTCCCCAGCTTCTGGAAAATAGCAGTTATCTAGCTTCATAGCATACAGGCATACAGCCATGATGATGGTCCAGGAAATCTACATCTGATTAACAGCTTGGACATCTTTGGATCTGGCAAGGGAAAATGCCTGTACCCATCATGGAGACAGCAGACAGGAGAGAAGATAGATAGTTGTTTACTCAGGTATACATTGTGGTTCAACTTCTTTGCTCAGTATGTGGAACCAATCATAAAGGGCTGCCTGAGGGTGGATGGGTCATCCTGCTGATGTCAACCCCTTGAAGAAATGAGACAGTGTTCCAGAGCTTATGCCTATTGCACACCCCACCCCCAGGGTGTTAGTTGCCATGCAGAGGGATGAGGAAATAAATAGGGCACAAAATGTTCCCTCTGCAGCAGCAGGATGTTGTCCCACAATGCTTTAATCTCCTTTCTGGCCCTAATCATTATTAGAAGACGTGAGGTGGTGATAAGAGGACAGTAGATGCAGTGATCAAGGAGAGACACTGGGGGTCAGTTGATGGTCAGCTGTGTGGAAGAAAAAAAGAGTTTAAAGAAAGCATATATTATCCATTCTATCCCTAAAACTACCACACATACATTGCTGCAGATTTCTGACCTGTCACCTCTCTTAGTACATCTAGTGCTATGGAAAATCCCGAGAAAAAACTTTCACACAAACAAACCAGAGATTCAGTATGCAAATATGGTGTCTTCTCCAGACAATAATGTGACTTTTTGATTGCACAAATACAGTAACTGCTCTTTCAAACATAGCCAATGACATTCTTAAGGCATCGAGGAAGGCATTTTCGCAGAGACAGCCTTTGAAAGCTTCACCAAGGCCTTTGACATTGTTAATCATTAAACCTTAAATGTTGTCTATTCTTGGCTGACATTTGCACTGATGTCTACCTCTTCTTCTCCCCCCCTGTTGTCAAAAGTATTCCCCAAGGCTCTGTTATAACCCTGTCCGAATGTTCCTGGTTTAACCCCTCCATCTGAGTCTACAATATATTAGGAGTTATTGCTGATAACATGGTAATCAATACAACAGTCCCTTCTATCAGTACTATGAAAAAAATACAAAAGTGACTATACACAATATAGCAAACTGGCAATTTAGCTAAACAATCATAGTCTCCTATTTAAACCTAAAAATCACAAACCAAGCTAGCTGAAGTAAAACCACAGCTACAATACATCTCAAATGAATTGGAAATCACTGATTCAATCCACTCAAAAGATAGAAATGACTCCTGACTTCAAACACTTCAAATACTTCAGAATAATGTGGCACAACAGGATGCCCATTTGCCTTTGATGCAGAATGCTGTGGGTTTTCTTACCACACAAAGTAGATAGAGTGCAAACACTGCAGTGCAGCATAAGGGGGTGCTGTAGTCCTGGGTGTGTTGTCCTTTGGATAAGATGTTAAAGACAGGTCCCATGTACCTGAGTTGGTCGTATTTCAGGTGGATGTAAAAGATCCCACTGCACCTACTGAAAAGTATAGGGGTCCTTTATTTAACACAGCATAAAAACATTATTTACATATTTTAATATATACAACATGTACATATTTAAAGGCACATATATACATATTTTTTAATGGTTATCATTTTGCTCATAACATCCTTATTGTTATTCTTCCATAATGTATCCCCACTCCATTTTTCCAATATATCTGCCAAAATCAATTTCCCATTAAACAACATTTCTTTCAGTCTTTCATTCCAAATAACCAATATTACACAAAATAATTTTTTAGCTACCCTTCTCACATATTTTTTCTTGTTCTTATAGGTTCATATGTTCATCGGTAGGTACAAGGCTATTGGCCCTAGGGCCTATATAAGCCTAACCAAAAGGTACCCTGGCTTTTGTCACCCAAGAAAATTATTTTCCTGTGCCCCTGTCAAGCCACAGAAGTGATCCCAGAGGTGAATTTCCTATCTCCCATCCAATCATCAAGATTTTTTTGAAGAGTGCTAATGAGGAGCTTTGTTTGATATAGATAGGTAGTTTGTTCCTGAGTATGTGAAGTCTCTGGGACAGGAATCTGTCCCTCCAGCATGTTCTGTTTATTGTAGTGACAAGGTTTAGGTCCCTAGAGCATGTAGCTCGGAGGGATTGGGATTTCTTTACATGGAACATGTCCAACAGCTCTGGGTTTGACATAGCTTTGTATGTTAGGCAGAGATCACCTCTGAGTAGGCGATATGCTGCAGAGTAAAACTGGTGTTTTTTGAGACGGTCTGTGTAGGGCATCTGTTTGAGGCCGGTAACCCTCTTTGTGAGGTATTTCTGTGGCCTTTCCAGTTGTTGTAGATGTCTTGTGAGGTACATACCAAAAGGGGCATTGTACTCTATAATGGGTCTAATGAGTGATGAGTAGAGGGGAACAATGACCTCTTTTTTCCTGGATGAGAAACCTTTTGTGATGAGGTGTGCCATGTAGAAGGATTTCCTGACTACTGTGGCGATGTGATTATCAAAGGAGAGACTACTGTCCACCTGTGTCCCAAGGTCTCTGATCACACTTTCACCTATGTGGTAGTTCATGGGTACAGAGTTTTTACCAAAAGGGATGACAATGCACTTTTTGGCATTGAGCTTGAGGCCATGGCTTTGACACCAGCCATCTGTCTCAGTGAGGCCCTTTTGTAGCATGTCCACATCATTAGGAGTTTTGATTATGGCTCCTAGTTTGCAGTCATCTGCAAACTTTGTTAGCCAAAGACCTTCTGTGTTAGCCTGTACTTCAGAGAAGTAGATACCAAACAGGAGAGGACCTAGAACTGAACCCTGTGATACTCCACTTGTCACTGGTCTGAAGTTGGATTTAGAGTCTGATACTTTCACAGTATGGGTTCTGTCAGTGAGCCAGTTGGCAACCCATCTTGTGACATAGGGATTTATACCTAGTTTAGTGAGTTTATCTATAATTCCAGAATGGGGGATGGTGTCGAAAGCCTTGGCAAGATCTAGATAGGCTGTGTGAACCACCTTACCCTCATCTACAGCTTTTGTGACCCCTTCAAAGAAGTCTCTCAGGTTTAGGAGACATGATCTGATTTTTACAAACCCAAACTGGGTATGGTCCAGAGTTTGGAGATTACCAACGTCATTGTTTATAAGTTCCATGATGATACGTTCCATAGCCTTGCAGACCAGGCTCATCAGGCTAATGGGGCGGTAGTTCCCGGGGACTGTGGTGACTCCCCCTTTATGGAGTGGGATAACCATTGTTGTGCACCATTCAGTGGGCACAAAGCCTGAGGTGAGGCTATGATTGAACATGGTACTTAGGTGGGGTGCCAGTTCATTCTGTAGTTCATGTTCATGTTCATATCTATATTGTTCATCTCAATATAGTTATATAATGTTCATCTCATTAATCACCTCAAAAAATTTCTTCACACAACTTTTGCATTTCAAAAAAAAAACATGTTCTGTTGTCTCTTCTTCCCCACAAAAAGCACACTCCTTTAATTTTCCTGTTATAAGGCATATTCTTCTTTACTGGTAATTTATTTATTACCAGCTGCCATAAGAAATTTTGACACTTTGCTATCTTGACACACCATTTTTCCTTACTTTAATGGCTTTAAACACTTCTTCTGGTGAATTTCCCATGGATGTACGTAATAAAATCATTTCATCACATTATTATACTACATCCTTCTATCTTTCTCTATATTATCAATTTTTATTTTCCATATAAGTATTTTTATTGATAATTTTTAATTTCATTTACAATTCCTTTGCTGTTTTTCTTATTCTTATCATCTCCCAGAACTTTTGTAGTTATATTTAAACAACCTCAGTATTCATTTCTCATTATCCCCTTTAATACTCCAAAGAAGTGGAATAAACAACTGACTTTACTAACGCCAACCCCCCTTCATCTCCACTCATAGACAGCATCAACTCTTTCCACTGGGTTAAATCTTGAACCCCATATGAAAGAAAACACTAAATGCACAATTTTCTTTTCATAGTTTCCAGGATCATATAAACATTTGACATATATGCTATTTTTCCCAGTAATACAGAATTCACCAGATACACCTTTTTCTTGAATGCTAATTTATACACCCTCCACAGAAGACATATTTTTTTTATTTTGTTTATCAAACCCTCTCACTGAATCACAAGCATATAATTTTTCCCAAATTGTATCCCTAGCAAAGATTCTTCTTCACTGAAAACTATACATCCTCATTTTTCATTACATTATCCAAACCCTTACTAACTTCTTTATTCCAGGTCATTTCTACTGCCTTTAAGCATTTGTTTAGACAAACCAACATTTCCCTCATCCATAGTTTGTTCTTAGAAACGACAACTATACTGTGTGGGTTGTTGTTGTGTGTGGGTATATCAAAATAACTGAAAACACCACATCATTTTTCATGACATATCTATCATTTTTTTTCTTTTTATGTTACCTCACTCACTATTGCATTCATTACCAGTGCAAACAATATTCCACTCATGGGACATCCTTGTCTAATACCACACTTCATTCAGCCACCCATTCACTAACACTCTCACTCTATAATTTTTATATGCTAGCACACACTCTTTTAATTATTTTGTATATTCCATACTTCTCCATAGCATCCCACAAAGCATCATGTGCTACTGTATCAAATGCCTTTCTATCGCCTGTCATAAGCGTCATATCCTCCCTTTTACTTAAAACATTATCCACAGTTTCTCACACAACCAACAATTCTTGATATCCCTTTCCTTTTATACCATACACAATTTCTTCCATAACATCCCTCATTCCATTCTCCTTTGTATTATTCTCATAACAATTATAATCTGTGTTATTGTGCCATGGGTCTCCATTTTTTTATTTCATTCTTCTTGTGTTTCTTCCATATAAATTTGAATATGCCACTATATAATAATTTGTAAACACAGCCTTCTTTCAACTATTCATTCATTTTATTTACCAAATACTCTCCTTGCCAATCCATTAATATCTTGTATGTTCCATACTCTGAACTGTCTGGGCCTGATACTGAATCAATATTTACTTTTCTAAGTACTTCATCCAATTCACTAATAGCAATTTGATTTAAAATGTTCCTTAACTCATTCCGGATTTCTTTTTACTTTCCATTCTCCCTTATTTTCCTTCTTTTCACTCTTACACATATTTTCCACATGGTGTTCTACAATACTCGTAATTTACCCTTGTGTTCTTTTTCTCTCTCCTTTCATGTTTATCATTTTCATTTTTATACTATTTTTCTTTATTTTACTCAAATGTGCAGATACCTCTTCTATTCTCCTTATAAATATTTCTGTCTAAACAGTAATGCCTTGACTTTTTCTCAATTTCTTTTATATATTTCCATATCATAATGTTATCTTGTATTATTCTCTAAATTCTCTAATACATTTATATACATTCTCCTATACATCACTTAGTCTTCCTTTGTTACACCATCCTGCCATTGAAAAAAGTACTTTTTATATTTCTTTTTAAATCCAGTACACCATTCAGACCTATTTTTATATGATCCTTCCATAACTACAATAATTCCCACTCTCCAGTTTCATCCCATAAGTTCTCATTTATTCATTTTATTCCCTTTCACATTTTAATATACTCCCTTTCTTCCATCACCTCCATGCATATTGCTAAATGGTCTGAAAAACTCCTTATAACTGTATCATCATCTGACATTCGATAACACAGAATAATCAAGTTCCCCCCTTCGAAAAGTCCATTGACTTTTGTTCCACACAGCTAATTTACCAGATTTTATCACACCCTGTATATTTTACATCTTTCCCTTAAATCACAATTAAAGTCCATTGCAATTATAATTTTTATGTTAACCACTGCATTGTCTAATATTTGACGAAATGCATTCTCTATTTCCTTCCAGTTATACATAGATATAATGCTATGATTCCATAAACATGTTATCTCCACCTCACATTAACAACAGTTAACCTTCCTATCCTTACCAATGTTACTGCTAGCATTTTCTCTGTTTTTTTTTTTACACAGTGCAACACTCCAGATGAATGTTCACTTCCCAAACTCCATATTATATTTCCACCCCATAATTTTTCTGTTTTTAGTCTTTCTTCACTTGCCAGGAATCTTGCATCCTCCAACAGAATAACATCCCTGTGATGTCCCACCTCTGGGCCAGTGGTCAAAAGCCTCAATCCTTAACATTAACACCAGTGGGGAACATTCACTTTGAGAAAAATAGACACACACAGTATTATCAGCTCTCTGCATCAAGTACAGTTTCCCTTAAGAGCACACAGGGAATATACATCCCAGTCTTGGGGCTGGGCTTTCTCTCCAAGCCCGAAATAAGACTCCCCACTGACCACTATAGAGCTGCGTCCTTAGTCGGGTGTTCCAAACAAGTCCTTCACCACCTTATATGTGAAATTAGTGTGCTTAGTGTGCCTTTTCAAAGTAGCTGACACACACACTCTTTTTGAGATTTGGATTTTCACACACACACACACACACACACACACACACACACACACACACACACACACACACACACACACACACACACACACACACCTGGGAAAGTCTGGCACAGCTTACCCACTCTGACACCTCCACCCAGACTATAAGTTAGAGTTACTGCAATCAGAACACTTGAAGCCAGTTACCATAAGGTTCTTACCAGGGTATCCTATTACATTTAGTAAAATTAATACATATACAAAAGGTATTCTGAACCAAGCAGCAAGACTTAAAGGGACATGGAGCCATAGTACCTCTAAATAAATGTAAGAACTCCCAAAGGTTAAATATTTTCTAAAAGGACAGCCACAATGAAGGGCATAGATATATTTTATAATAAAAAATGAAAATACTGAATATATGTTTGCAATAAACACAAGAGTTTCAATCACAGAAAATATAAAAAAACACAGATGGACAAACTCAGACAGCTACAGAAAAAAATACATTTACCTAATATCTCTATATTTCTCTGACTGAAGAAATAATGTTCACTAGTTACTTACTGAAGCAAGGCAGGATGAAGGTGGAGGAGTGTCTTTGTCAGACCCCAAAACAGAGTACACTTCTCACATCTCTCACTAGTATTCAAACACAATTTAAGTGCTGGCTACAGAATGACATCACATCTGGTCACCTGACTCACTATCCTCTCACTAGAAACTGAGCTAGGATCTGGCACTGATGTGTCAGAATACACACATAGAACTTTAGCTAAGGCTTATTACAGCATCTGGAAGATAAAACAATTCCAACATGACCATCCTTCCTGCAAAAACGAATAAGGCATTTTCTGGCAACATTCAGATCTTTGAGACAAATATTTATGGCCTAAACCAAGTATTTAATTTCAGGTTATGTTTTTTAATGTTAGTTGGGCTGAGCTTAACCCCTTCCCTTCTAGTATTCTCTGTTAAAATATATACATTTCATTAGTCACAACAATATAGTCTGACACGCATGTATATTTCTTTTCTGTCCAGCAGGATCCACTGTTGATACATTTTTAACACAAGCAACTTTACAAAAAAATGTTTAACCCAGGCATCTGTACAAATCAGCTTGATATTTAAATGACATACAATTCTTTACAAAACTCCAGCTAGCTATGCTGGTATATGTTACACATGCACTGCCCTACTCCCTCTGGCACAGCTGGCACTACTTCACATCATTACAATCCCCATCACATTTAGCACTCCGTTCCAGTATCCCTATTTGTTCACATTTACTGGAAGTACACTTAAATTGCTGCTTTCCTTCTTTTAAGTTTACAGGATATATTTTTATTTTCCTATTTTTCCTCTGGTACCAAATTAATATTTTTTCTTTGTTTATGTACAAATAACACTTGATCTTCAAAATCAGATTTTTCACTAGCTAGAACATCAAAAGATATTAGTATCACACCCTTCTTCTAGCATCTCTTCATGCATGTGCTCACTCTCCTCATTTTCCCCCTCCATATTTTCTTCTTCTACAGTTTCTTCTTCACCTAGTTCACCATTTCTCCCAGCCTCTTGTCGTCCTTCCTCATGTATGTTTTCTTCTATTTCCCCTTTTTTTTCATTATTTACTGTTTGCTCTTGACAATCCATCCAAAAGTGCCCTTTTTTACACAGCCTGTATTCAAGCACAGACCTTCTTGCTGTATATCCTTTCTACCCACACTGGTTACATTGTTCCTTTTCATAATTATTAATTAAACAAGAACAGTCCTCACAAAAGAAACATTTAGTCTGGCCAGTATATCCTAATTTCCATCTTTGACCAGCCAGAAAAATAACACTTGTAACACTTAAGAAGAAAGGCAAACCAAGGCAGGCAGATGAAGACTGTTTAAACACAAGTCAAACAATCCAAGTAGAAGAATAACCAGTCAAGACGACTGCATCCAATGAAGTATCACTTCGAAAATTTAATAAAACAGCATAAAATGTTGAAATTTTTTAAATTTCTAGTCTCCCACCAGGACACAAGTGCTCTTCAGCAATTGCATTCTGCTTGCTGAGCACACTCAAGCAAATCTGCAGTCTGCGGCTACCACTCCACCCATACAGTATAAGAAGGAATCAGTACTGCAAAACTAAACAAGGATATACATTTTGAGCCTCAAGAGCAGGGTCAGTCCACCAATGCATTCTACCTGTATTTTTTATGAGAGTGAAGCTATTACATTATCAGTATTTCTTAGTAGTTCTCAGCGTGCTAATAAAACTGACTGTTGTAGCCTTGTGCCCCCCCCCCAGCTAGTGCAGTAATCCTAACTGTCCAATAGACAGTATACATTTAATTCAGATCCCTGTGACTAAATTAAACATCAAGCAGCCCTCTCAGTGCTTTCTGCCTTAGTTTGTATCACTTGAAGGCCCACCTGTTTATTTGCATCTCTATACATTCCACTTCATTGCTAATCAATCTCCCTACTCTAATCTGTGCGCAAACTGGTTACTAATCAGTAAGTCAAAGTGAAGACACACTCCCAACCTTAATAAAGTTTGCTGTCTCTTCTCTCCTTCACTTTACAGGTAGTTTGAATTGTTACTTACCCCCTCTGAGGCCTTCACTGATAGTTTTCCACTGATTGCCTCTCTGGTTTCTTTGCATTCCACCTGGTTTACACCCGTTGTGCTATCTCCCTCCCCCAATATTAAGTCTATATTAGAATCCTGCTGAGCATGGAGCCATCTTTAAATTTCTAGTCTCCCACCAGGACACAAGTGCTCTTCAGCAATTGCATTCTGCTTGCTGGTGAACCATTAGACCTCGGGAATTTGTTTAAAGTGTTCAGATTTGTAAAGTAATACTTACTTTTTACTCTTGTCTTGGTGGGCTCTGCCCCACTCCATTCACCCTCACTATTGCTTAGGCTTTCTCCACTCCCCTGCCCTGCCCCTTATTACCTCCCACCCCCACTACCTCTACCTTTATAGTAATCACAGCCACACCCACAGTTAACCCTCACATCACCTCCATCAATCACAGCTCCTCAAGTCAGATCACATTATACCACACCAACTTGCTCCACAAAAAATACTCCCAATCACTCTTATTCCCATTAGGCATTTTTTATATCACCCACACTACTTACCCATCCACATATAGTGCAACCCTATAATTCCTATTCAGACCCCCACCTAGTACCATCTTAAACTTTATAACCATGACTATCACACAACTAAGTCTAGTCTGTCTTCTCATAATTCTTTATAACACCACAAGTTATCACTCTAGCAATATCCCTAAACTTAGTAGCACAACACTACATTATGCACTCTCATATACAGACACCACACATTATAATAAAATCTGTCCACAGTTGTTCAAGAACTACATAACGGACCAATTCAGAACTAAACACATATGCTCTCATTCCTACTCCAAAAAAACACAATACTTTCTCACACTCCTCACCAAACTCCAACATCTGTATCACCATTTTAACACCAGGCTCACCATAATTGAGGATATCCACCCCAACCCAGACCCAAATCCATCCTGTCCAACACAAACTGCTCAAACACAAATGTCAGAACATAACACCCCCACTATCTTCATCCCTGGGCAAATCAACAACAGCAGCAAAACCAACCATCTTTTAATGCTAAATATTAATATTAGAAGTATCAAAAATAAAATACCTGTACTCCAGGCCACAATAGCACACTACACCCCAGACATCGTTGCTTTAACAGAAACCTGGCTAAATAAAAAGCATAGCTAACTCACAAATTCTCCCTACTGGCTACAATATCATTAGACAAGACAGACCACTTCGTAAAGGGGGTGGAACTGCCTTACTGTATAAGTCCAACTTAACTGTACATCAATTACCAAACTCCTACCCCTCCCCCAATAATTGGGACATACTTATCTCACAACTTTAACTTCACCCTAAAAAGGTCATCACCACAATTGTGATCTATATTCCACCTTGTAATACACCTGCTAGCCTTGAAGACTTCTTATCCTCGTGTTCTTCCACATACTCACAAGAAACCCTTATTCTGGGAGATTTCAACCTAGATTGTTTCACCTGCATATCAGAACCACCAAGTAATCTAATAAATCTCCATGGCTACCAGCAGCTAGTCCATATTCCAACTAGATGTGATAAAAAATTTAAAAAGGAATCTGTCCTTGACTGGGTCCTAACTAACAACCCCACATTGTACCCCCACTCAGGCTGTATACCAGACACCTTAAGTGACCACAACATAATATACTTTATACGTTGTAGAACAAGCATATGCAAGACCACTAACTATATATCCACTAGAAACACAAAAAAATTCTCTCCTGAGGTCCTCAATACTTTACTCTGTAACTGTGACTGGACCCCCTTAAAAACTCTGCCATTTGACCAGGCTGTAGCATATTTCAACAAAACAGTTCTACAACACCTAGACACTGTTGCTCCATTGTGCAAAATCAAGGTTAGAACCTCTACAAACCCCTGGCTCAGTAAAGAAACCAAACAAATCCTCAAGTCCAGAGACGCTGCCTGGCTTTACTATCAAAAAAACAAAGAAACACAAAGCCTAACTAAGCACCAAGAACTGCGCACCTGTGCAAAAAAATGCATTAGGCTGGACAAAAAATCCTACTACACGACATTACAAACTAAATACCAACACAACCCCCAAAAATTTTGGGAAAATGTAAACCAGCTACTAAAATCCACCCAAAAGGCTACCCCCAAACCAACCACCCTTGACACTAAAGTTCCCATCAAAACATGATTCAACTCCCAATTTGTGAACTCAATTCTATCCTTAGTATCACAGGAGAGTTCCTTCCTCACTATCCCCCCCAACACAAACAACACTAATACAAGCTTTACTCTCAAAACAGTTTCCACCACTTCAATCAAAAACATGCTCTCCAAACTAAAAGCCTCATCAACAGCAGCCGACCTACTCCCCAGCTATTTCTTGAAACTCACAGCAGATGCTATTGCTATCCCAATCTCCACTCTCATAAACAGATCAGTTGTTGAAAACTATGTACCCAAACTCTGGAAAATATCCTGTGTTACACCCACACATAAAGGTGGTACCTCCACTGAACTTAATAACTACAGACCCATTGCTTTACTCTCCCCCTGGCCAAAATCCTTGAAAAATGCATCCATACCCAGATGCTAAAATATCTCCTAGACAGCAACATCCTGTAACCTACTCAGCATGGTTTCAGACCTGCCCATAGTACCACTACAGCCCTCCTCTGCTTCACAGACACAGTACACCATCTCAGAAATGAAGGTCTGCAGGTTTCAACTCTTTTTTTTGTATATGTCCAAAGCATTTGACACAGTCTCGCACCAAATCCTGCTAAACAAACTAAACCAGTATCACCTATCAAATTCCACTCTTACCTGGTTCCAAAGCTACTTAACTGACAGGTACTAAGCTGTGAAATGGGAAAACTCTCTCTCTCCTCAGCTGCCCATAACTATAGGAGTCCCACAGGGTTCTATCTTAGGACCACTACTATTCACAATCTTCACAAATGACTTCCATACCTCCACACAGCATGCATCTATCATTCAGGATGAAGGTGACACTACCTTAATCTGTGCTGCACAAAAAATTCCCACCCTCCTGCAAACAGCTCAACTAGCATTCTCTGACATTGAAAACTACCTAACCAAAGCCCAACTTATCCTCAATCCAAAGAAAAGTTGGCTTATGATTATAACCAGTTCTAACAAAAACACTGATAACAGTCAATTCACTATCTACTCCACAAATGCTACTCCATTCACTCCAGTGGTACAGGCTAAGCTATTGGGAATAGCCATAGACTCCCACCTAAAATTTGATAGTCATCTCAACTTAACTATTAAAAAAGTACATGCTAAACTGGGATCACTCTACCGTATCAAACCATTTTTTACCAACAACACAAGATCAGCCATTGCTCGCTCCCAACTTCTATCCACCCTACTCTATGCATCTCCCATTCTGACTAATCTCAACAAAACTGAACTAAGCAAAATGGAAGCCTGCCATAACAGAATTGCCCGCTTTGCTGCAAAATGTTCATATAGAACTCATCACTGTACTGCTTTGAGACAGCTCCACTGGCTTGAACTGCCCAACATCCTAACCTATAATCAGCTCTGCCTCTGTCATTCTATCTATTACCTCCCCAATACGTGTCCTGCCCTCAAAAACCTAGTACAACATCACTCAGCCAAAAGGCCTCTTAGATCATCAAGCAAGCTATTACTAGAAGTCACCAACAGCTACAATAGCTTTGGAGATACACTATATAGTAGTTCAGTGGCTAAAAAATGGAACTCTGTACCCACTAGCATTCAAAACACATCATCCAAAGCCTCCTTTAAAGACCTCATCAGGCAACATCAAAAGCAAAGTTGGCAGTGCCATGATTGCTCCCCAGGCTAGTGAAAGTGGATAGGGTGCACATACTAAACCTAGAGTACTTGATTAAGATTAAAATCTATTCTCACAAACACTGGCTAATCTACAATGTATGTAATGTACCTGTGTACTGTGTATGTATTCTACCTATGTTCCAAATTTCAGCTGTACACCACAAATCTATTAAGTACCTTTATTTTTAAATATTTTTTTGTTCTTTCTTTCCACTGTAACTGTTGATGTGCTGCATACCAGTGTAAAAACATGTCTTTTGTAATTTGTGTGTATACTGATCTTGTCTAAATGTATCTGTAATTTTTCTATGTGGAGCTTTTCTCCCTGGGCCTCTGCTGAAAAAGGGCCTTTTCAGCTCAGTCAGACACCCCCGGTAAACAAATGTAAACTAAATAAAATAAAATAAAATAAAACAGCATAAAAATGTTAAAAAATACAAGAAAAAGACAAGCACTTCTTAGCACTTCTAAAAAAATTATCTGACATCTCACCCCATAAAGAGCAGAACTGAGGCCTGGATCATTCGGCTAAAATACAGAACATTATCTGCAAGCCTTCCTGACACCAGTTATGTTATCTACAGTTCATTAGACTTTCTTACTTCCTTTTCCATGGAGACAGCTAAATGCTGCTCATTTGTAATATCCACCACTTAACAATCTTTGTTTACATTCAGAAGCTCCATATCCAACAAAACTTTCTCCAAATTCTCACTTTCCACCAACAAACTCTTCATAGCATTTTTCTCCTCCTCCATGCTGATGCTTCCTGTAGGCCTCTTTCTTGCTGCTGTAGAAGCCCTCTGGTGTCATCTAGCAGCTCCAAATAGTAGGGGTTCTTTACTGATTGTCACAACTTATATACATTATTTACATATTATACATTACTTACAATTATTTACATTTTCATCGACAATCTAATAGAGTCCCATGTACTTTAATCATTCCCACCCCAACCCTTTTTTCCACAACCAAAAATTTATCTTCTTCAAAATTTCAGATAATTTCTACTTCCCATTACATTTTATTGTGTTCAGTTTTTCATTCCCTATTGTCCATAACATATAGAACATTTTTATCATTTCTTACACTTTTTTATGTTTTACATTACTGTAGTACTGCTATTCTGTTATATTCATATTTATATCTTCAACATTTTTATAAGTTTATTTTTAAAATGTTTCAGTATCTTATTTTCACATTCTTCCACAGTTCACAAACTCTTGAACAATTCAGAAAAAAATGTTCTGTTGTTTCAACTTCCCCACAATAATTACACACCCTCTCTTGTATTCTTTTATTTTTTCTTTTATAAGGCATATTAACTTTAACAGGTAATTTACTTATAGTCAATCTCCACATAAAATCATTGCATTCATAATTTTTTTCTCCACCATATAAATCTTATCTTATTCACATTTCTTTTATGTTTTTTCTAAATGCTTTCATGGGGAAATATAACAATGTTAATTCATTATATTTAAATGCCATTCTTTTCTGTTATTCCTACACTTTTTATATTCAATTTCCATAAAAGATTTTGCTCTGATACTCTTTTATATCTTCATTTGTATTATTTTTTCATTTTCCCCGAACCTATCCTTTTCCAAAAATCCTTAGGTTTATCTTTCATTATGACATGTATTAAATTCCTCTTTTAAGCCTACCAAAGCTTTATAAAGGTTCAAGATAGCTGCATGAACAAATGGGTTAATAACACTAATCCTCCTTCTTCTTCATTAACATACAAAATCTCTTTTCTAACTGGATTTAACCTTGATCACCATATAAATGTGAATACAATGGACAATAATTCTTTATCATACTTAGACAGGATAATGTGCACACTTGCTAAATAAGCTATTGTGTCCAAAAGAATAGAAGTTATTAAATATATGACAGTTTGTATGACTTCCAAAACATACATATCTTTCTTAATTTCTGTATAATTTTCTCCCTCTGTTTCTCTCTACGCATGTTTTTCATAGGTCATAGTTCATAGTTTAGTACTAAGCTAACTGCCCTTGTGAGACATTTTAAGCTTAGACAATTATCCCTTGTGAGACTCAAACCCTGCACCTTGTGTTTGTAAGGCAAACACCTTAGCCATTAAGCCACCCTCCCAACTGGAATTTCCAGATATTATCCCCAAAATCTTTATAACCTCATTATTAAATGGAATACTTTCCATATTACCCACAATCCAATCCCTTTACTTTTGTCTTTATTTATACATAAACCAAGCATCTTTAAATACCTATTTAGTTATCTCATTTCTTCTCCCATCCACTCCTTATTCTTATTAACTAAAATTATATCATCTGCATAAGTAAGAATTTATGGAATTTGTACTTCTTCTGTTATTTTATTCTTCCTATTTTCAACACTGTCCATCTTATTAGCAATGACATTCATAACTAATGCAAATAAAATGCTACTAGCAGGGCAGCCCTGCCTTATCCCATACTTAATTTTTATTTCTTCACTTAACCATCCATTTAATATCATTCTCACATTATAATTCTCATAGTCCAACATAATTATTTTTATTATTTTGTCAGTAATATTATAGTCTCTTAATACAGTCCATAAACCATCATATTGTATTATATCAAATGCCTTACTCATGTCTCCTACCATAACTTTAGTTTCTACCTTTTTATCTATTATGTCATCTACCACGTCTTTAAATATCCATAATAAATGTTGACTTCCTTTCCCTTTCTTACCAAAATCGTATAATCAAAAAATGTATATATGCTATTTTCTAGTCTTTTTTGTATTATTTGCATAAATATCTTATCATCTGTGTTATTTAGTACTATTGTTCTCCAATTTCTTGTATCCTCTTTTTCTGCTTTTTCCATATACATTTCATTACTTCAGTATATATTTTTTCTACTATTCCTGTTTCTCACCATTCATTTATACTTCCACAAAATATACTTTTTGCCATTCTTCCATGTTATAATCCATGTAATACTCAATGCCATCCACCCCTTCTCCCATATTTTATTTTAGAAGTTTAAGTTCTTCTACACTTATATTTTTTCATATTCTTGTTATCTTATTTACATTTAACTTTCCATTTTGCCCCTTTTATATTATTCTTTTAAAATGTATTCACAACAAGCTTCCTTACTACTTTAATTACATTTCTTGTGTATTCACTCTTGTTCCTTCATTATTCTTCAATTCCCGTATAATTGTCTCATTTTATCTTACTTTCTTATTTAAATACAAAGCCACCTCATCTTTTCTCCATGTAAGAAATATCTTTAGTTATATAACATTTTCCTAATCTTCTCCTGATTCATTTCATATATCTTCTTTTCCTTTTCATAAAAAGTATCTTGTTTTTTAACACATCTCTAAATACTTCCTGACTGAGCTGCCTATATTATAGTTTTTTTCCTTCTCCTCACAACCTGACATTCCAAAAAACATGTTTTAATTTTCTTTAAAACTTATCCACCAACACATCCAAATTTCATAAAAAATTCCCATAGCTACATGATCTTCCCGTAATTGATTTATCTCTATTATATTTTCCTCATTTAAATCTTTTTCATTAAATCTCTTAATACCTATACCTGGTTTTATGTATCCTTTCATTTCCTGCACTTCTACCCATATAGCTAGATTATCTGAAAAGCCTGTTCCCTTTATTCCTTCTTGGACAATGCTACAAAATAATCAATTTCTGTTTATATCTCATTTCTTTTATAAATCCAATATTTGTTATCCTATATCGATATATATATATATATATATATATATATATATATATATATATATATATATATACACACACACACACACACACACACACACACACACACACACACAAAATAAACATAGCTAGATAATGTTCCACATTTTATTTAATATACATTCCTAACATCACTTTGTTGTTAATTTCTTTTTCTTAAATCACAAAGTCCCCGCCAATATAATTTCCATATCCATTCCTACATAATTTAGAAATTTTTAAACATTGTCTCCCTTTCTTTCTTTGTGACATATGCATAAATTGCAATAATTCTATACACACCTTTTTTCTACCTTATGTCTGTCATCATTGCTCTACCTAATTGTACTATTGTATAATATAAAACTTTTACTGTTTCATTACAAAACACCCCAATTCCTGAACATGTATCTTTCTCATATTCCAGTTAATGTTTCTACCCCACAACTCTTCTGCTTGTAACCTTTCTTCTTCTATTAATATTGTATTTTTTTCTAATATAATTATATGCATATCAAGTAATGTATGTCATTCTAAAACACCTATTCTTCTTTTAATATTTTTTATTCTATTAACGTTTATAGCTAAAAATTTCAGCTTTCTTTTAATGTAAGTTTATTGTCTCCATCCACCTTCAAACTTTACCTTTTTATTTTCTTTCACAATAACACTTTTTAACTTCCTTTTTCTATATTTTGCATTTTCCCTATATAATTATTTTTTCCTTTCACCAATTTCCAGTTTACATTTTCAGCTTCACTTGTTACCTGTACCAATTCTTCCCCTTCATTATTTTCTTTTTTCATCTATTATTTTTCTTTATTTTCTTGTATAACAATGTGTTTTCATGTTCCTCTTCTACACTCCTTTCTGTATTATGTACACATTCCTATATCTGTTCTTGTTCTGTAACGTTTATATGTTCTTCACAATCCACCCATGCATGTACAGTTTGCCCACATTTTTTACACATCATATCACATTTCTTAGCTTCATTATCTTTTGTCACAATGATCAATCTAGTGATCATCTTTTCCACAAAAAAAAACAACAACAAAAAAAAACACGTTTTCAGTTGTACCCTATATTTAACAAAACCTCTGTTAGCTTCTACAGCTATAACACTTGGAGTATGCATGATTTTTTCTTTTTCTATTTTCAAACCTACCCCACAAACCTATCCCCAGTCCATAAACCTCTATCATCATAATTTTTGTAGTACCATAACATCTTTACATATAGTCTTTAAATAGTCCTTTAATGCTTCTTTTTCAACTTCGGTTCAAAACTGCAGAAAAATCCCTTTTTGTCACTCTATTAAATGTTTGTACTACATATAAATTCCAAGGATCACAGTCTTTTTTGCCCTCAAATTTCTCTACAAATTTTTCCATGCACTGTCCCATCTCAGACAAAATGTCACATATCTCTATTCATTAATATGTATGAAGAATCTTACCTCTTTAGGTGAAGTACACATGGCTGCAATCACTGTGTCCCAAAACTCATACCTTTTAAGCTCATTTTCTTTTACTGATCAGCCTTACCAAAAATTTCTTTGCCATCTCTTTTCCTCTTTCCACTCGTCTCTCTATTTCACAATTTGTGCATATGACTTTTTCTTTTCTATGATCTCTCTCACCTCCTCCTCCTCCTGTATTTTGTCAATAATTTCACTCCATGATGCTGCCATCTCACTTTCAGGTTCACTCTGGCTCAGCATTTCTTTTAAGTAAACATCCCACAACCCTCCTGATTGGAGGGTTCTAATTATATACTCAGACTGAGATCTGTTGCATCCTTTGAATAAACCCTTCTGAAATAGGTAGTCTGAGTTCTGTGAAGATTCAACCACCTTCAATTCCTTATTTTCCTTCAATTCATCCTTCTCTTTCACTCTTGATGGCTTCTCTACACCTCTGACTGCATTCTCCTGTACTAAAATATTATGTTTGCACTCCACTAACTTTGCAGAATCCTCTCTCATTTCTCATTTATCGCTCACTCCTTCTTGACTGTACAACATCACAATATTCCTTTCTGCTTCTCCAAGCTGCATATGCACCCTGAACAGAAGCAGGAAGTGCAACAGCACACAGCATCCACATAAGCTACGAGTAGGGTTTTTTATTGATATATACATCACATATTAATTACATATTTACATTATTTACATCTATTAACAGATCTTCATAGATTATAAACTTCAATATAAGCATTCCCTCCCTACTCTTTATTCCACAACCAATACATTATTTTCTCCAAAATCTTTGTCAAAGTCCATTTTCCATTGTATTTATTTATTTTTATTTTACATTTTTTGACCAACTGAGCTCAAGCCCTTTTTTATTGGAGGCCTGGGAACAAAAGCTCCAAAAATGTACAAAGCAATTAACATAGCAATAGAGGTATTTAAGTAGTTATAAATTGCATACAGTTGTTGACAAATTGAACAATACTATAAACAAAAGAATAATAACAATAACAGTATAGTAAGTAATATGTTATAGTTTAAATAAGTTTGCTAATATAAGGTTCAAAAATACTGGATATAAATAAAATAAAATAAAAATAACAAAAGATGGAGCCTCTGAAATGACTGCAAAAATTCCTTTAATGGTGCCTCCTGCTACCTCGGCTGTTGCCTTCAAGGAATAACAAAACAACATTTACACAGTCAATTTATATCACTCTTAATATGTAAAATTGGTCCCATTAATACTTCATCACTGGAACCAATTATTAAAGTACTATTTATTATTTAAAGTGCAAGTACAACCCCAAATGTCCCAAATATGATATGCTTTTCCCTAAAGGCTAAATTTTTGAAAATCTTAATATCTTAAATGTGCTGATTCCACAAACTAAGCAAGTATATTTAAACATATAAATTTAACTCCAAGTTTAAACTAGTGGGATGTAATGTATCAAAATTTACAATGAACTTAGTTTCCAATGACAGACGTTTTTGCACAAAATCATCACCCTTATTATGTTTGGGCTTAGCCAAGATGCTAAAAAACAAGCTAGCTTCAGATCCCCCATGAGCAGTATGAAAATGGTATGCCATGGACTCTCCAACCTACTATGCCAAATATCTCCCAGATGTTTCATAATGCATTTTTAGCCATTTTTTTGTTTTTCCAACATACCACCTGGTAGGTGTGCATCCACAACCAATGACGTATACCACCCCACATGAACAACAGTTTAATCAGTCCCCTGTTTTATATACTTTTTATTGATCTTTTTACAATTTAAGTTCTTCATCCTACTACAGACCCAACATTTTCCACAAGGGAAACTACCTGTTGTAAAACTTCCATTCCATGATTTGCTTCTATTCAGCAGAAGAATCTGCTGAATGAAAAGTAACCCTCTCAGGAAATAAATCATGATGATTTTCCCCTTGTGAAACAATTGGCCAGAATCTCTCTACCAGCTGTTTCAAAATTTCAGAAAAGGGAGAGAATCTAATCACAAAAATATTTTTTCTCTGTCCTTTTTCAATGTATCTCCTTTGTCTGACTATGTTGCTGTCACTAGATGCCCTGGTCCATCTATCCAAATACTAATGAGGATTCCTAACCATACCATCAGCCCTTGGTAAAACATTTTTAGCATGCCCTCTAGATGATAGTCTCCTTCTTACTTTATTAAACTCAATGTCTGCTTGCTTTATCAGATGTATTGTTAAAAAATCTTTTATATTCTACATAAGGTAATGAGTCCAGTTAATGTGGAGGATGCATACTACTTGCCAGAAGAAAATTAATGGCTGCTGTTTCATTAGTAAAGGGCCTGAAGTGCACCACCCTGTCTCTTCCTGTCTTTTATTTTTATGTTATTTTTATAATATAAGGTTCAATAAGCAGAGTATAGCAAAAGCTTAGGAAGTTATATAAAAAGTTTGCTAGTCAGAGTTCAGTGAGCAGAGTATAGCAAAAGCTTAGGAGGTTACATAAAAAGCATAGGATGTAAGTTGCTCATGCTAAGTATTATGAGTTAGTTAGACAGGACTATAAAGGTAGGTAGTGGTCAGGGAGGGTGCGTACAATGGCAGATCCAGTATTTTTTAAAGTAGTCTTTGGTGACTAACTTAAATTGTTTGGGGTGAGTAAGGTTCCTTATTTCTAGTGGAAGTTTGTTCCATGTAATAGGGTGGTAAGTTGCACCCTGTCTTGGATTTAGATTTTTAAACATTTAATAGGTCTTGGGTTACACTTTGTAGAAGCTTGGTGGGGGAATAGTGGGAGATGAGGGAGATAGACCTGGGCAGAAATCAGGCTGATACAGAATGGAGTGTATGATTTGGAGTTGAGATTGTAGGAAAAGGTGAGGTAGTTCAAGCCAGTTCATGTATTTTAGGGAGAGGCACTGGTGAGATTTATATGTTTGTTGATCTGCAAATCTAGCTATCTTGTCATAGGTTGATTCTAATTTGGTAAGTAAGGAGGAGTTCAGATTTGTGAGTATTTGGGAACAGTAAGTTAAGCAAGGTAGAAGGTAGGCATGAGTAAGAGAAATCCTAGCTTCAGTGGTGAGGAATTTGTTATTCCTGTACAGGAATCCTAGTTTTTGGTGGGTTTTTTTTGATACAATTGTTAATGTGCAGATCAAATATTAGTTGGTTGTCAGTGGTAATGCCAAACAGTTTCATGCTAGTTTCAACTTTTATAGGAGTATTGTTTAGGGACCTTATGGCGAAGGAACATTTAATGTGGTTTGCAGATTTAGGTAGATAGAGTAGCAATTGTGTTTTCTTATGGTTGAGGATAAGCTGGTTATTACTGAGCCATGTCTCTACTGAGTTAAAGGATGTCTGGACATTTGGTAGGAGTTCTGAGGGAGAATTAGCAATAGTGATAACTGTAGAGTCATCTGTAAATTGGACAATGCTAGACTGAGGACGAGGAGTGAAGTGAGTTGGTGAAGATATTAAAATGTATAGGTCCAAGAATGGATCCTTGGGGTACATCTGTTCATACTGAAAGGGGGTAGATAGTGCAGATTCCTGTATCACTGACTGCTGCCTATCAGAGAGATAGCTAGAGAACCATGCAATTGGATCAGGGGAGAAGTTTAGGTCTGCAAGTTTGTTAAGTAGCAGGGAATGAGAGACAGTGTCAAAAGGCTTTAAAAGGTCAAGGAATAGGCAAGATATGAGTTTATGATCATCTTTGGTTAGGGTTATAGTGTTGAGAAAGGATAGTAGAGCTGTGGTTGTACTATGCTTGGGCTTAAACCATGCTATGTAGGAGTGAGCAGTTTTTCCTGAATATCATTTAGTCTCTCATTCCATATAGTCCATGAAGCATAAAATATTATTCTGTGAATTTTCTTCACTTTTTCCTGTTTTCATGTACCATAATAACCAAATTCTATTATGTCCATATTTATTTGCTCAGATTTAAACACACTATACACCCTAACTGTTTCACATTTCAAAAACACATGCGCCGTAGTCTCAAACTCTCCACATTTATTACATATTCTGTCTTGCTTTTTTCCCATGGCATATTTGCCTTAACCAGCAATTTTGTAATAGAAAATCTCCAAATAAAAATCATTACATTCTTTAATCTGTTTATAGTTATTATAGCTCATCTTTATGGCTGTTTTTCTCACCTATTTCTATATCTTTCCATGGATCAATGCAATAAAATGCTTTCATAATACTTAAGTACCATTCCTTTCTATTTTTCTCACATATATTCTTTTTTATTTTCCACAACACAATTTTGTTTTGATATGCTTTCATTTTTTCATTCACAATGCTTTTACTTCTCTTTTTTAACTTCCATTCCTTCCCACAGTTCTTTGTAGTTATAATATAGTATAATTTCTATCAAGTTTTTATTTTCCTTCATAATTAATTTTAATACCTTATATAAAACTAAAGATCCTGCATGTATTATTGGGTTTATTAAACCCAAGCCTCCTTGCCCTTCTTTCATATATAGAATCCCTCTCTTGACAGGATTCAGTATAAAGCCCCATGTAAAAAAAAAATATAATCATCATTCATACTTAATAGGAATCATATAGATGTTAGCAACATAATTGATTGTTCCTATTACCATAGTGTTCAACAAGTGTGTTTTTTTCTATATGAAAATCTATATGATTTCCAAAAAATAGTCATAGCTTTTACTTCTTTGAGTGCATTATCCCATTGTTATTGTCTGTATTCATTCCTTTCAAATATTATTTCCATTATATCTATATATTGTCATTGAACTCAATACTTATATATATATATATATATATATATATATATATATATATATATATATAATATATTATACTTCTTTCATCATTTTGTATCCACCACTACTTAACATGTTATTCATTTCTTTTACTATTACATTCATAATTAATGAGAAAATTACACTACTAGCTGGGCAGCCCTGCTTTATTCCATATTCTATTTTATTTCTTCCCAAATCCAACCATTTACATTTAGTTTCAAATAGTTCCTTTTATAAACAGAGTTTATTACTTGTAATATTTTTTCTTACATTATATACCTTTCCCATAATGATTTATATAGAACATTATCATAGGCTTTACTTATATCCTCTATCATAGCCCTCACTTCTACATTTATTTATATCATCAACTATTTCTCTTATTATGCATAATAACTCTTGCGTTCCTTTTCCCTTTCTTCCGAATGCATTTTGGTCATATATTTTATCCATTTTTTCTACCCTTTTTGTTATTATTCTCATAAAAATTGTATAAGCCATATAATTCAATGTCATAGGTCTCCAGTTTTATATCTCCTTTTTATTTCCTTTTTTAAATATAAATTTTATAACTCCTGTGCATATCTCTTTCTCTTTAATTCCAGTTTCTAACCATTCATTCATTCATTCATAACTTCAATAAATTTAATTTTTGCCACTCTTTCTTTATATATATATCATATTTAGTTCCATCCAATCCTGTTGCAGAATTCATTTAATATCTTTTAGAATTTCATTCAATTCTTTCATACTTATTTTTTATTCTAAATACTCATTATCTTCATTATTTAATTTTTCACCTTTATAAATTTGTTCTGTTTTCTTCTCTTTTAACAAATAATTCCAATACATATTCATTAATTATTTCATATATTCCTTCTTGCTGTCTTATTTGCTTACCTTCCTTGTTTTTTAATTATCTTATTATTTTTCCTTCTTTTATCATTTTACTCAAATATGGTGCTACCTCTTCTTTCTTTCCTTGTAAATAATATTTTGTTTACATAACAAGTTGTTAATTTTTATTTGATTCATTTTATATATTTCTCTTTCTTTTTCATAAATGGAATTTTTCTTCTCTACTAAGTCTCTAAATGTTTCTTGACTTAATATCTTGTATCTCTCATTTTCTTTCCTTATTTTCTTCCTTATACATTCTAAAACACTTTTTTTATATTTCTCTTTAAAATTAAGCTACCAAAGATTCCAATTCTCATAAAATGCTGTCATATCCATAAGTTTTTTCTATAATTCCATATGTTCTTTTTTCTGTTCTAAATCTAATTACTTTTCATTAATTATCTTTATTGCTTTTCCTATTCTTATATATTATTTATTTCCCTGCACTTTAACCCATATAGCCACATGATCTGAAAATCCAGCATACTTAATTCCTTTTTTAATAACTTTTAAACTATCAGATATTAAAAAATAATCAATTTATGTCCTAATTGCATTCTTTTTGTAGGTCTAGTGGTTATTCTTGCATACACTAAACTTTCCACTACTCATAATTTCTTTAACCATTTTAACATCACAATTGCTCTTATGTTTTTCTTAAATTACAATTAAAATCACTCACCACCATAATGTCCACATTTACATAAACATGTTCAAGAATATTTGTAAACATTCTTTCACTTTCTTTTTTTGTTTTACAGCTAAAGCTATAATTCTATACACATATTTTTCCATCTCAATTCTAATACCATAATTCGTCCTTGTTCCACTATGGTTACATCTAATATTTTAATGCTTTCTTGACATAATATACATATGCCTGAGCATGTGTCTTTATCCATGTTCCAAACTACCTCACCATTCCAAAGTTTTTCAGTTCGTGTTTTTTCTTCATCTATTAATAATCTGATATTTTCTAAAACAAGAATATGTGCATCTACTGCAGCACACAATTGTAATATCCCTATTCTCCTCTTATTTTTTTTCATACTGTTCATGCTTAAAGCTAATATTTTCAGCTTTTAAGAACAGTTAGTATAATAACATGTTTACTCCTTTCCTTTCTTATTTTCCTTTCTTTAACTCTTTTGACTATCAAATTCTTTTTATTTCTTACTGTGTGCCAGTTAGCTTCTTCCTCACTTGTCTCCTCTGTTTCTTTTCCTTGTTACTTTAACTTCATATATAAGCTCTTTATCAGTCACATCTTTTGTACATTTTTTTGTATAAAACATTTTTCTATCTCTTTCTGCTGTATAAATTCATTTTCATTTTCTTGCACTTTCATTTTACATTCCTGCCATGAATGATCAATATTGCCATATTTTTTACACTTTAAATCATATTTTTATTGCATTATGCACTGCTTTACCATACAAATAGCGTCTTTTTATCACATTCATTGATTAAATGATAATGTTTTCCACAAAAATAACAACTCTTTGGTTGACCCCCATATTTCACAAACCCCCTATCACTATGAACATTAATACTACTAGATTCATGCATAACATTATCATTTTCCATTTTCAGTATTAGTCAGTATTCCCATCTCCCTGTCCATAGACCTCTTTCCTCATATCTTTTTGTAGTGTTCATTACTTCTTTACATATAGTTAACAAATGTTCTTTCAGTTCTAAACTGGAGCATTATTCTTTTTTTTTGTCTGCAAAAAGCTTGCACCACTTATTATTGCACACAAACAACTTTTCATGACCTACAAAGTCTCAAATATCAACTCACAAAAAGTCTCTTTATTAAATAAAATAAATGCTCTTACCACTTTTGATTTGACACCAAGAGGTACTATGACAGAGTCCCAAACCTCATACCTGTCCAGATTTTCTTCTTTTTTACTGCTCACATATACAATATACTTCTTTTTTGTTTCTTTTATTTTTTCTTACATCTTTGCCCCTTCTCCAACAGTTTGTGCTTACGTTTTTGTCAATGTAACTTTTTCTGGCATAGTCTCTTCTCCTCCTTTTTCATCTTCTATTTTTTCCATGATGTTGCTGTATGAAATTGCTGATCCACATTTTGGCTCACTTTGGTTTGCCATTTCTTCCATATAATCATCCTGCAACCCCCCCCCCCAGATTGGAGGGTTGTAATTATGCATTTTTCAGAGGTAACTGTCTCTCCTTCAATCTCCTTTGAAAGTTTTCCTTTGAATCCATCTCTGTTACAGCTACAATCTTCTTTTCCTCCTATGTCACTGCTTTTCTGCACCCACATCATCAGAAAAAAACTTCTGGTAGTAATTCTACCATTTCAACTTCATTTTCAGCAACTTTTACTCAATTTTCAGCAAAAGCTGAATCAGCCATGTTTTCTCCCTGTTCCTCCTGGCTGCCTCTGTGCCTGGACATGAATCAGGAAGTCAGAATGTGTGACACAAAAAGCCTTCCCCAACTACCAAGAGTAGGGAAAGTTCCCTGATGCCCTGGGCAATTTTCCCCTATTAGTGGAAATATCACCTTAGTTCACCCCTGAAAAGAGGCTACTAGCCTAGTGAACAAACCCAGTCAACAAAGGAAAAATAAAAATAAATAAATTATCAAACTCTTTTCTTTGGCCATCATGTCAAACAAATTAGTTTCAAAATAAGCAAACTTCTTTTCTGCTCCTGGAATATCTCCCCCTGCAATCATCTTCTAGTAGATCTGCATCAGGGAAAATAATTATTCTACTCAGACGGAGAACTGCCTTTAATTTACTACAGTCAACTCAACAAATAAATAAATAAATACATAAATAAATATGACCCTTGATGTTAAAGGTGGAAATGAATAATTTCTTCACATTCATAATCTTAGCACTTCACTATGCTCACTAACATTAAAAATGTTAAGTGGCTACCCCAAAAAAATGAGGCACAAATGTACTTCACAGGCGCTTCCTTTTTAAACTGATGATATCACAAACCTGACCCTTCCTAGGCAGTAAAACATCCCATTATAACTCACAAATATCAGACTATGCTAAAGAATGCACATTGCTAAGGGGACCACAGAATAGACTCACCCAAACAGACCATTCCTTTTAAAGTATTGGTCCCAAAAGATGGAACTCTCTAACTCCTTTAACAGATAGTCCAAATTGTTGCTAACTATGATAACAAGGGATTGTTTTTCTTTTCAGTGTTTTGATCAGATTCCTGTTATCCAGATGACATCAAAAAGACTGAAAATCATGCAATCCACTCATTTCCCTGTTTGCACCAATTGCCAAATCAGCATGCATACAACAGTTATAAATGAGATCTACAAAGGAAGAATGCTTGCTACACTGAAACCAATGTTATGTTGTGCAAGGGGATACTCTAATTACATCACCCCCCTTTAATTAAAGTTTCTTTACACTTCCTCCATGAATGTCTGTACCCCCACTCTACCTTCCTAATGATCAAAACCCTACTACTTTGGAACTCTTAAATATTGAAGAGTACTTTTAGCATTTACTCACTAATTTGTATTGAGATATTTTAACTTACTGTAACATATGTTTATTTTTGTATGCATGTTTTTATGTAATTATGAAATATGTTATCCAACTCCTCTTTTTCCTAATTATGATGCCATTTCAGCTATGATGTATTTATAAATGCTTTATTCTTGTTATGGGTCTTTTCTCCCCAGCCCTCAACTGCATGGCCCAGTCAGCTAATCCTGGTAAAAATGCAGTAAATAAATAAATGAATGAATCATCATTATTTTCCCAGAATCTGTTCAAGTATTTATTTATTTCCAGTTTGATTGCCGGGGAAGTTCACTGGGCCTAAATGACCCATTTTCAGTGGAGACCCGGGGAGAAAAGCTCCAAGATACATTATACAGCTTAGAATACAAAGATACAAAAGTGTAAGTGTACATTATATAGTGCAGTTACAAATAAGTACATTTGATGACACGCATAGTCAACAAAAGTCATTGTGGGTGGTCTTATGGGTTATACAGTTTCATTTGAGCAAACACTGTTAAGTATTAGGTGTGAAGACATTTTACATACATTTAAGTAAATGTGGATGCACTTTACATGCACACTTTTTAAATTATGAGGCCATTTACAATATTTATAAAGTTGAGTCGAGTGATAAGTAGCTTTAAGAGATGAAGAGAGCTTTGATGCACTGATAGGAAAATAGCTGTGGGAGATTATATAGAGAGCTTAGGAACCTCAGAGAAACCCCCTGGGGACATATACTTGGAATGATTAGGTGGGGTGAAGACAGGAACATTTCCATTTCATGGATAGGTGTTTGAAAAGCTGGGTTTTGAAGTGATCAGAGTTTGGCATGGTTCTTAGTGAGGAAGGAAGGGAATTCCATTTTTTGCCTAGTGAGACAGAGAGGAGAAGTTGGCCAGCTGGACGTTTGGGTTTGTGGATAGCAATTAGGTTTTGATGTTCAGATCTGAGAGTTCTGTTGGGGCTGTAAGGGGAAGGATATTTGTTAGAGCTGGACATTTTGTGGGGTGAAACACAAGTCTATGTGCAGTGGTGAGTTGGGAGTTCAAGCCAATTTAGGGATCGTAGGGTAAGGCAAAGATGGGTAGAAGTTTTGGATTTGGTGGAAAATTTAGAGATTTTATTGTAGCAGTTTTTTAGTTTGGAGGTGATAGAGGAAGACAGGTTAGTTAAGAGAGGGGCTCCATATAATAAGGAAGGAAGTCGATAAGCAGTGGCCAGACTATGCCTAGTAGAGTAGTAAAAAAAGCGATTGTTCCTGTACAGCATACCTAGCTTTTGGTGGGTTTTCTTAATATTTTGTTGAATATGGATATCAAACTTGAGTTGTTTGTCAATAGTAATGCCAAGTAGTTTAGCAGATGGAACCACTTCTATAGGTGAGTTGGTTTGACTAAGGACTTTGAAAGCATTTTTGTCATAGGAGTATGTCTTTGTGGGAAGCAATAGTAGAATTTACATTTATTTGCATTGAGAGAGAGGTGGTTTTGGCACATCCAGTTTTCGGTGGTTGAAAAAGCAGTTTGGGTTTTAGTCAGCAATTCAGAGAGGTTTGAGGCAGAGCAGACTAAGGTTGAATCGTCTGCATGTTGAATGATTTTGGCATCAGGAATAGCAGTGTGAAAATTATTGATGAAGATATTAAAGAGCATAGGTCCAAGGATGGATCCCTGTGGTATGCCAGTTGGGGTAGGTAAGAAGGAGGAGGTGGAGTTCTTCCATTTGTCTGCCTGAGATCTGTCTGATAGGTAACTGGAGAACCAGGATAAAGTGTTTGGTGAGAGATGGAGGTTTGAGAGATGATAGAGGAGGTGTTTATGGGAAACAGTATCGAATGCTTTAGACAGATCGAGCAAAACAGTAGAAACCAAGTGTCCTGAATCTTGGGCTTGATTGACAGTTTCAAGGAAAGAGAGTAGAGTGGTTATAGAGCTATGGCCTGGGCGGAAACCATGTTGGGTAGGTGTAAGAAGATTGTTTTCGGTCAGGAAAGGCATAAGTTGGAGATGGATGCACTTTTCTAGGATTTTGGAGATTGGTGAGAGCAGAGCAATAGGGTGGAAGTTTGAGATGCTGGTGTTTTTGCCTCCTTTATGAAGAGGAAGAATATAAGCTGAGCGCCAGAGTTTGGGGATGTATGATTCCTTTATAGATCTGTTAATTATGATGCTGTTTGGGAGAGCTATACCATCAACAGCACATTTTAGGAAGGAGGAGGAAATATTGTCAGGAGCATTAAAGCAAGGTTTAAGTTTGGACAGAAGTCTTTTTATAAAGTTAGTAGAGACAGGTTTGAGCTCGAACATAAGGGGAGGATTATTAGGGGAGTTAGATGGGGAAGAGTGAGAGGCAGGTGGGTTATTGTTGGGAAAAGTCTTGGTCAGGTCAGAAATAATTTCTATGAAAAATTAGTTATATTCAAAGCCTAGTTCAAGGTCAGATTTGCTTGGGTCAGGACAGGGGTTATTTTTGGATCCTGGATTGAGGAGTGAGTTTATTTATTTCAATTATTGCTTGGGGTTTTTATTGTTATTGGACTGGAGCTTGATATAGTAGGATTTTTTGTCCTTGGTGATTAGCTGTTTTGCAGGGTTACGGAACTGTTTATATTGGAGCTAGTTATTGGGCAGTTTATTATTTTGGTAAAGCTTCCATAGTTTGTCCCTTTGGTGCATAATTTGTTTTGTATCTTTAGATAGCCAAGGAACTGTATTCATTTTTATCCTTTTCTATCTTTGAGGGGTTAGGGAGTTTAGAGTGTCTAGGAAGACAGAGTTGAAGTAGTCTATAGCATTGTCAAGAGGAAGAGTGTTTAGAATTTGCCAGTTCATTTGTCTGAGAATGTTTGAGAAAGTTGTGGGGTTGAAGCTACTGAGGTTGCGAGTGAGAATGTATTGATGCTGGTATGGGGAAGAGCTAGTTGAGTGATGAATGAAAGCTGGGAGGTGGTCGCTAATTGTGTCAGGAATTGTGCAAGAGTTGGTTATTTTATTTGGATCAGAGACTAGGATCCAGTCTATAGTGGATCCAGGGGGATTTATTTTGTTAGGTCGGGTGATGGAGAGGATTATTTGAGTAAATTTATAGAGGTTAATGGATAGGGAGGGGGAGGGGCTATTGACTTTATTCCAGTCAATATTTACATTTCCTAGAATGAATGTTTCATAGTTAATTTCAGTAGAAGCCCATAGCAGAATATTTTCGAGGGTAGAGATATTGTTACCGGGTGATATATATAGGGCTATGATGCAGATATTCTTGTGTTTAGAACAGTATATGATGTGCAACTCTAGGGATTTGAGGAGGGTTACATGGCAGGACAGTTTGTCAGTCTTTATATTCTACCCATACATCCTAGTATCAGGATTTCAGTGTTTTGTACTGGATATCTTGTCCTGTGGTCTTCGCATGTATAGAGATATGCACACTTTCCTGTCTTAACGACATCCCATAATCCATGTACAGTGCTGTTCTAAGGATAGTTGATGTGCAGCTTCAGTTTGGCTGCTGTTATGCTGCCTTAGTGATGCATGTATCTGTTTAAAGATTTGCCCAGCTGCTCAGAGCCACATTGATCAAAACCACATAACAGGTGACCTAACTTGCTTTCTTTCTGATCACTTAACATTTACCTGAATACCCCTAATCTAATACTTCCTCCATCAAAATCACCATTTACTGGCATTGTGACATAAACTAAATATAAAAATCAAGCTAGCCCATCTACAGCCATAGGATTTCTATTTACATTTTTTATATCTGTACATATTCATTTATTAGTTCTGCTGCAATTTATTTTGGTAACAGTGTTAGATTTTGACTCTCTCACCTTTCTTGATACTCTATAATAAACATTATAACATCTATTTTTCATGTGTTGTCTCTAACAAAACTTTAAGCCTGCCATCATGACAAGGAGATCTCTATCTATATACCTATATATAGATGAGTCTACTTCATTTCACTGAAAGCTCATTTCACTGAAACTCAGTTGGCTGCACACAATTCACTGAAAGCTCATTTCACTGAAAACTCTTTTGACTGAAGCTCATTTCGTTGAAAGTTATATATGGCCTTTTCCCCACTGTAGTGCGATCCTGGAGTTTGTATATAAAGTAAGGGGTGTACGTTGAGGGGTGTTGGGGGAGTGGCCCCCACCTATTTTCAATGTTTAAAACCATAGATATGGATACTTACAAGTCTGATGAATAACTCTTTCCAGAAGACAATATATAACCAAACTCTATACTAACTCCAGGATCGCACTACTCATACTGCATTGATAATAAGTGGAACACCATCACATCCACTTAAGAGAAGTCTGCAGCCTGAAATACTTTAAATGCCAACTGAAATACACCTGATAGATAAATGGCATTGCACCTGCATCACCCCTGGTTAAACTGGTAATAATATAGCTATATGAATTCATGCTGTAATTCTCTGATGTTGTTGTGTCTTTCAGCTTTTCCCGGTTAGGGGTCACCACAGTGGAACTCTGGTCTGCTAATGATTGGCATTAGATTTTATGTGCCGAGTTGCCAGCTCTGACGCACAACCTTCAACGAAGGTACGCCCATTCACGCATGTCTCCACACAGAAGACGCTCTAGCTGAGCATCGAATAGGACAACGTCTTACTGTGAGGCGACAATGCTACCTCAGCACCACCACCGCAGTACTCTGATGTAAAAAACTTAATGTACTGCTATCACAGCTGTACCCTCCACTATCATTTCATCTCCTTTATCTTCCTTGTGCCTCCTCCCCTCCTTCCTTTCTTAGGGTTACTCTAATTCTATATCTTCAGTAAATTGTAGTTATATACAATGCATGTGACTGTTATTTTTAATTGAAACTGTTTGTAAATGATGTAGCTGATGTCAAGGATGTCTGAATAATGGAAATGCTGCTGTATGAATGAAACTGACTGTAAATGATGAAACAATGAAAATATCCATGATGTCTGTATGATTGAGCTTTTCTGTTGGACCTCCAATGAAAAATGGCACTGCCCATTCAGTCTTTCCTGATAAACAAATACCAATAACTAATAAACTAACTAAATAAATAAACAAAACCTAGGTTGCAAGGAACTAGAATTTCATTAATTCAAGCTGTTTCAGCAGGAATTTTGAGCTCCAAGAAATAGTTCAGAGAACCAACCTTATTAAATGCAAAAATCAGATGTTTCTAATATTCGAATGTGTGTAATTTGATACTTGCTTGGTACGGAGACCACTTCTTACCTTCATAATGTTTTATTACTAATATTTCCACAAAACCTTGATTCATTTGCAACTACATTTTCAATCCTGTACACGCATCATCATCTCAAAAGTAAATCAAAAAATGAACTGATGAAAACAGAATAAATTTAAAACTAAATACTTACCACTCCATTGTTTTCTTGATGTACATTACAGTTTGCAAGCCTCTGAGGAGGTTTCCTTAAGGCATGTATATATGACAAGGTTTGGTCTCCTGTAGGGGCCGTGACACACTTAATATTCTGTGATTCATAATCCTTTAAGATATACAAAAATGTACATTAATTGCAATAAATATCTATACTTCTTGGTGATTACATTTACCAAGATATTAAACATAACAATAACAAACAAAGCATCAACATGTGCTGCATTTGCTATCTACAAAGTCTTCAACAGTTTAATTGGCACGCACATTTTCCAAATTTTATCAGCTTATACATACTATGCCTAACTAATGGTTACACTGGAATTTGTTTAAGTCTGGTATGTTTGATCATGAGTCAGAAGCCTTATTAGCCCTTGTCAAAATCAGAGGCTAGATTTCAAAAAAATGTGATAGTACACTGGGATGCCTCCCCAGTAAATTCTGCATGACCCTGGTCACATCTGACAAGTGTACCCTTAACAACAAACAGACTAGGAGGGTAGAGATAACACTACACAAATTTGTATTTAGCTAATACTGCTAAGATATAGCATGAAAGTGCTAATCACAGATAAGGCAGCATTCTATGTTAATGAACTGCATCATCTATACAAGACAGCATGACATATATTGATAGCTGCCAATATAGTCTGAGCATCCATGGCAGAGAAACAGTCATTATCCACGCTGGTCCTATTACAGTGCACTGAAAGCAGAAAGAACTGTTATTCAAATGCAGCTTACAGTATTGAAATTGGAATGGTGACAGGCAAGGTGGAAAGGGATACAGGCACAAGTGGCATTTACCCACTGCTGAGAAATTAGCATTATCTGTGTTACTAGCCACAGCTTTTAATAATGGGAACTACAGCACAGCAATGCTGATGACAATGAAGCAGTGGATGGCTACAAGTCTAATAAGAGTTCAGTTACTCCAAGGTCACTTCGGTGGAAAAATAATCGCTTTCAAGCAATTCAAATTCTTTCCCAGTCCTTCAAAGGTGCAATAACTTTTGATCACCCAGAACTCACTAATAAATCCCTCTGATTCAGAAAGGCTTACCCCAGTGCTGAGGCCTTTAATCATAAAATTTACTCCAGAATTTACAAATTTACAGGAAATGTACATGAAGACTGCCCCTTGTACTGCTAATGGGCAAAGGCGGCTCCTAAATGCTTTACTCCATGTATGGGTCCCATGAATTATTTATGTAATGATCCCAGTTATTATTATTAGGGGTAATATACAATTATCAACAATGGGTTGGGTAAGGTCAATCTCTGACCAAATGGGATGGGTTAATTTGAGCATAAAAAGGGAAACTACATAGACTTAAAATGGTCCACAAGGGAAGCCAGCTTAGTACTTACCCATGAACCTACGAACCTATAAGATGCCTACAACACAAAAATCCAACTGTACTGTGAAAACCACGGGATGGCTTGGTACTGGAAGATAAGCACAACTCCAAGTAAATTTCAACAGCTTTATTACGGTATCAATACAACACAAAAAGCCTGAGTGATTCAGAGACTGCTCTCTCACTATACCTTTATGTGGGTGCTGGCTATAGTGCAGACATCTGGATCATTGATGAAGCCACACAAATGTGGCAGTCCAGGGGTGTAGCTAATGTTAATTAGCCATGTGATCCACCACTCCTGGCAATAGCACCAGAGGAACAATGAGGAAGAATAATTCACAGAATCACTGTACAGAGATGTTTTACTCACAAGGAAGAAAATGTGTATGCTTGTTTGACTACATGTGCCCATTTACTTCTATGGATGGTTGATGGGTCAGAAATCGAGTACAGATAGGTATCACGGAGCCATCCATGTGTGTGTGTGTGTGTGTGTGTGTGTGTGTGTGTGTGTGTGTGTGTGTGTGTGTGTGTGTGTGTGTGTGTGTGTGTGTGTGTGTTGGGATGTGCCTATGCAACTGCTGGTAGCAGAGCATAGCTATGGCCAATTCTGACAGTGGAGTGTTTGATTCAGAGGCATAATAAGGAGGTATTTCTCTGTGTGGCTTTACCTTGCCTCTGAATCAGAGATCATTGTCAGTGCACTAATTGGTAGTCTGTAAATCATAGGGAGTGGGAGAACAAATATCTCTCTACCAAGATATAAGTAAAAAAAATCTGAGCAAATGTCATCTTGAACCAGCTTGCATGCTCAGGCAAATGTGGACTGAGCTGAAGAGACAGAGCAAGTAAAAGTAACCAGACTGTGCCTGCTAATGAAAAATAGGTCTTATTTTACACAGGTGGAATATTAATGTCACTGACTATGTCAGCCATAGATGGATGAGGGGGATGTAAGGCTACATTTAGCACGAGTACAATGGATGAGATGCAGGCCATTTAATAATGGATATCAGAACCTTCATTGGCATTAGGCAGTGTGAAATGTTATGTGTTATGGTATGCCAAACAAAATAAGAGAACTTAGGATGATCTTTGATACTAGTATAGCAGACACATTGTTGTTAGTGCTAAGGTCAGATGACAGAAGGTAGCAATGATGATATAATAGGTCATGCTTGCTGCAAACAAACATAAAAAGATTTCAGGCTATGTTGACATAGGATGGTAATGTCAGTGCTAATACTGATTGCAGGAGCCACATTTATTCCATAGGGGTAAAGGAGTTGAAGCCATACTTGACACTGGTAGACAATAAATGTGGCAGGGAGTTCTTGTCTCTAGTGGGTGTTCTAGGATCCAGATTAGATCTAGACAGGCAGACAAACAAACAAGTTGAAGGTACATTACATGTACATAACTGTGAAGCCAGTGGCAGCACAATATGAGGTAGAGATGCCTGCTATTACAAACCTGGGCACTGCCCACATTGTTACAAAGATCATTGTGCTTGGGAGGTATGATGCTTCTCTGATAGGAGCATGGGAGTGTGTTTTATTAAATGCTATATAGGGCTATTCTATTTTAAACCTGATTTGCAGAAAACATTCTTAATGTGATGGGCTGTCATTAAAGTCTTATAATATGATCATAGGATCATATAACATTCATATGTCAACAGTAACAGAAGGTTCCTCATCGTGTACTTGGCAATAAATAAGGACAAAGCAGAAGATCTGTAAACAATTCAGAGGGAAAGAAACAAGGAGGTCTTAGCAGTCTGAAGCAGATATTGACCTTAATGCCATAAAATAGTTTGGTGCCAATGAAGATGGTTGCATAGTTAAAAAATTAAATAATAAAACAAATGTCTTAGGCTGAAAAAGGAAAGCAAGCTACATAAAAAATGCAGTAGCTATTTAGAAAAGGGATTAACCCATGCAAATAGGATTATTTTAAACACATAGTTTTACAGATTGTATCAACAGAAATCTAATTGGATGACAGGAAAATGTTCAATTTTTCAGCAGTTTCTTCTAAAACAGAATATAATGCTAGAAAAATGAAGAGGAATGTAACAGATTGGTGTGTCAGATATAGCCTGTCGTGAACTGTTTGCAATGGGGTGGGTAATAGGCTTAACAGTGCAGGGACAATAATGCAAGATTTCAAACTGTGGGGCAGGTAGTATTTTTAAGCATGAAAGGCAACATCAGATGGTAGAGTCATTCTTCATGCAACAGTGCTGTGTTAAGTGAAATCTCTCTTATTCTTTCAAATGGCTCTAGATTGACACACCTGATGGGGTATGCTTTTAAATCATGCCAGTCACATGGTCTAATAGTACACCTCTGAAAATGTGTCTGGGATCACTTTGAATACATAACATTGCATCCAGAACTAATTTTGTGATCTGATGAATGAAATGTTGATAGTGTTTGCTGGGTATCAATTAGAAGATGGAATCAGCACTGACTTATAACTTAACATGTTTTAGGAAACTGGGAACAATGTGAGGGCACTTTGTAATGTCTTTTTCTGTTATAAGGGTTGTTTCTCATTGGGAATGAAAGCAGAACAGAGTTTTAGTTCCAGCTGATATAGCTAAATGGGCTGCTTGATAAGAAATGAAGCAAGTGGATAATAATAAGAAAGGACATGATCATGGTCTGTGTTGGAATGGGGGCGGTGTTGGAATGGGGGTGCTAGTGGTAGATTTCTACACAGAAAATGTCTGTTTGTTTGGTGTGTATTGTATTACAATCCAGAGCATGTCAGAATCACTAACAGGTATAAGTCAGTGACCAGACAACTGATTATTAAATTGAAAACATGTTGGATTTCTTTTGAAAGTTTATAGCAAAAGAGACTAATCTGTACATTTTAAAATATAAATTGTTAATATTATTTAAAAACAGTATAACATTTTCTGGATCATCTGGACAATTGTCCACCTTGTTCAGTGCTATACATCATTCAACAAAAGGCCAATAAAATAAATAAACAAGGATCATTTGTTTCATGCAATCTAGCAACAAGGCTAATATACAACCGAAGAGTTGAAGATCAACCTCAGTAAATGACAAGAATGGCATGACAGTGTCAAGACTGATGAATATAGATATAGAGTTAGGAGAGAAATGGGAGCACGTGTTGGGATGAATAAGACTTTGCATTAATTAAAGGTGAAATAAATTTGGTATAAACAGCACTAGAAGTATATGGAAAAGGAAAGCCTTAAAGTTTAGCTCTAAATTTTAACAGGTGTGATTTCTTGCTTTTAATTCTTTTGGGACATTTCCCCAGAATCTAATGAAGATAACTCTTTGATTTTAAGTGTATTCCTTAGATATCAGTGATGACTGCAAAGTAAAAGTGATTAGTCTTGATTCTGGTAAGATCAAACATATAGACTGAAATAGGCAAGGACAATTTCTGCAACAGGATATGTGGTACAAGAATTATTTGTCAATATAAGAAATTAAATAATTTCTACAACACTTATTTTAAGGCTTGTCATTCACTTCCACAATAAATGAATAAAGGATAAAACAAAAGATTTAATATCAAGAAACTGAATCTCACCATTACACTACATATAAATGTAATGTTTTATTGTTATTGTAGGTCTTTTTGGATACCAAAGAAAGAAGTGAATAATTAATTTAGTTGTTTAATATGTTATACAAAATATTTGAAAAAAAATATTATTTTAATCACATGTAATTTGTCTGCAATGGTAAAGAACATCTTGGCCCATTTTGATGAAATCTCTTTAATATCTGGAATAATGTAAGCAGAATCTTTAGTTTAATACAGTCTAAGTTATTGCCTAATGTTATTTCTAAATATTTTAAATACTTACTATTCCAAATATACTTAGTAAGCTTTGTTAAAAGACACCCATAATCTTATTAAATACAGTTGAATGTGTCATGTTTTCATTACATTTTACATTAGAAATGCTTTCAAAGACTTAAAGATACATTTAACAGATAATGTTAAAATTTCCTTTTTGTTACTAACACTGATTAACTCATTGAAAAAAAAGTCATCTTAGTTAAAATCGATATTATTATACTTGTGAATTGCCATTGTAGTAATATAGCAATATAGTTTATCTAAAAAATATCTCACATATATAAAGCATATTATCTGCTCACTCCATAGACTGCCATTACATAAATATGTAGTTGCAAGTTAAAAAAATAGTCCTACATATTCTGTCTGCATTGTTATATAAAATAAATAATGCTAGCTCTCATTATCAAAAACACATTTTCACAAAGCATTCTGCAGACACCTGTACTCTAGCTAATCATTTGTGTTATCATTAAAAAAAAAAACTCTTTTATTAGCAATAAAGAGGCTCATCCTTATAAATGTAGCCATATCTTCATATAAAAATAAAAAACACATTAAAACATTTTCTTTTCCGTCCATGTCATCCAGATTGACTTATTCTTGCTTCAGTGTAGCTTTAGATCATAGCAGCATGCTCACCAACTTTAACACATTTCCTCATTAATGTCTGTGTATCATTGTATATACCTTCCCCCCTCACTCTTCAGACTGCTGCTGAAAGGTGTAACCTGGTGTAATAAAGCCAAGCCTCTCACATCTTACTTCTATTAATTCACACCAAGGGCACAACAGATCCAATATTTTGTTGACACAGTTCCATATCTTTGCAACAACTGGATGTTTCTTCTGAAGGCAAAGTTCTGTGACAATCAAAACAACCAAATCACTCTGGAATGGTCCAATCTACACCTTATATGACTGCTTTGCATCACATTTCTGAGTAACTAAAAACTCATACTGCTATATAAAAACAATTAAGCAAATGGAATTACAGAGAAGAACTTTACTAACAAAAAAATATTAAACAAATGTGGTTTGAAGTGAAGTAAAACATGATATGGCACTCTAAAAAGTTATTACTGGAATAATTCATACATACTAGTATTGGTTAATGCTACATTAACATATTTTGATAAGAAATAACAATGCAACATATGCATTTGATTAATAGAAGCATTTGTCTGATTGTGACAAGTGGAGGTCCAAGACATGTGGCATATGCAAAAACGATATAAGAATAGGCTGGCCTAGGCTGCTTGCCAGTTTAATAAAGCAACAGTGCCAACATTGTCATGGTGTTGCTTTGTGCAGTAACTTATGATACATTCTTTATTGTATACATTTCACTGAGCTAAAATGTAACTCTTTGTATGTCCTTACAACATGAAAGGTGCATTCAGTGTTTAATTGCATCTTTGTCATATTCATTATATTGTGGGAGTCAATTATAGGGTTCTAGACAGGTATAGTTTAATTGGACTTGGATTGTAATTATTACAGTAATGTTATGCTCAGTTTATTTGTATTCACAAAGGAGGAGAGGTTTTGTTATGCAACAATTGTGCAGTTAAATGTCCTTTCTCCTTTAGTAAGATGACATGAGGATGGACCCCATGCTGGTTTGCCACTTTCTTGAAGTGTTTTGTAAATGTTTGGTGCTTCTTGTGAGCAGTGGTTTCTTTATCTCCCACACATCTTTTTTATATTGTGACAACCAGAGTCTTGTAATTGTGCTCCTCCCCTTTTCCCTCTCACTACAATAACAGGCTTCCTGACTTGGTGGTGTACTGTGTGTCTTACTGCTATCTGCTCCCCATCCTGACATTTCATCTTCTCTAAAAAAAAAACAAACAAAAAAAAAAACACTAACAGCAAAACAAGAGAAATGGCATTGAGTGAATAAGAAGTGCAGGCAAGCGCAATAAAGTAATATACTCATAGGGGTGATTTTTTAATTTTAACTTGTGAACTTGACATACATACCACTTCAAACTACTTTACCTCAAGTGAGTTATTTCCACTTGAACAGGGCATGTAGTGTTATATTCCTGGCCTTTTTTCTTCTATTTACATTTGTACAGATTTTATTCAATGTGATGCAGAGGTGCTCATTATTATTGCCTACCTGAGGTATAAAAGGTTGTAGGTTCAAGACTAGGTAAGGTTTATATGTGTGCATGCATATATATATATATATATATATATATATATATATATATATATGTGTGTGTGTGTGTGTGTGTGTGTGTGTGTGTGTGTGTGTGTGTATATATATATATATATATATATATATATATATATATATATATATATATATATATATATATATATATATATATATATATATATATATATATATACCATAGTAATGATTCTTTTTGTACAGTATATTCACTTTTTCTACAGTTGTGCAAACTGTGTCATTTTGAAAACTTTTCCCTTGGGTGTGTTTGACTGTATCACATTTCACTTATTTTGTATTTGATTAAATTGGCTTTCAGTGAAACTGGCTTTCCAAAATTTTGAATGTCTTTCAGTGAAACAGTCATTCCGTGAATTGTCATGAATGCATATGTGACTGTATCATTATTATATGTGTGTGAGTGCATGTGTGTATGTGTGTGTGTGTGTGTGTGTGTGTGTGTGTGTGTGTGTGTGTGTGTGTGTGTGTGTGAGTGTGTGTGTTGTGTGTGTGTGATAATGACTATCATGCTATGTTCAAAAAGTAAATATAAAATATCAGTCAAAACCTGTCATACATTCGGATTACCAAAACCACTAAACAGTAAAACTACAAATCCCCTCTCTAATTTGTCTGAATAGTGGTTATTTTATTTAAAGGGTTTTGATAAGATGAGGTATCAGGGGCAGGGGTGGGGTTATGGTTAAGTTTAGCAGGCATTACGAAGGTGAGCAGATCTATACCCCCAATATATGGCAAAAGTGGTGCCTTTTGACTTTGTAATAGTAGTCATTTGAAAATAATACTACAGTGATGCATGACACACATTTAGGGCATGTGTACATGGCTGACAGGAAACATTACTAAGTCTTAGATTTTAATACACACATTGCTAGATAAATTTTAAGACATCAGTTTTAACAAAATGAAGATATTTTCAAAGCTTACTTCATTGATGTGAAATTTGCTTTTATCCGAATATACTGTGCTTTCATTCTCTTTCATATATATGTTTTGTTGCTGCTGTCCAGAACTGATAATCTGATGGGAGAGACATGCTTTTCCATGATCTTTATCATGTATTATTTGGGATTGTGGCTCAACACAATTTTCCAGATGAGAATTTCTGTAAAATGAAACAGGTTTTGAAGTGTTATGCACATTATATGCAACAACATAAGTACTGTCTCTAGCCAGTTTAGACAGCCCATAATTTAATAAACAGCACTATTTTTTAATTCAACAGATGTCTGCTGTGCAATGCATTTTATTTAATGAATAAGGCAAATATGGTACAATTATATTATGTTTAATAAGTTTTGCACCATATGCTTTTCCATATGCTTAAACAGATGAGCTAAGTGTTGATCTCTCATAAAACATTTCAGTTGTTTAAGTGATTATGCCATACAGATAATTGTTTTTATTGCTCTTAATCCATTTCAATTGCTTGCTTCTGTGGCCATTTTTTGAAATGATCTCAGATTAAGACACTGATACATTTTCAGAATACTGATGAGTATAAAACAAAGCATACATTTATGAATAAACAGCTAAAATGTTAATGTCTTAACTAACTGTAAACTTTCAGATAGGAATATGCTAGAATGATGACACATTCCTGATATGAATGCAGCTCGACTGATACACTTTTGCTGATTATAATAACATTTGCTGCCTACATTTTACTAAACCCAGCTTACCTTTTTGCACTTTGATTTTATTAAGAATGATGTTTCTGTCATAAAATAAATCTCCATCCCTATCTCTCTTCTTTTTGCTATGCCCATTCATTGTCTTTAAAATGTAGAGTTGGAAGCATAAAACTCAGTAAATACCGCTAGTGGGATTGGGAGCATAGGCATACACAGACACATTTCATGTGTCACCACACAGATGATTGCACACACACACTGGACACGCACACACACACACACACACACACGCACACGCACATGCATACGCACGCGCGTACACACACACACACATGCACATGCACACACAAGTACACATGTACACACACGCACACGCACATGCATACACACGCACACACACACACACACACGCACACACACACACGCACGCACACACACAAGCATGCACGAATGCACACGCGCACACACACGTACACACACGCACACACACATGCATATACACGCACACACACACACACACACACACACACACACACACACACACACACACACACACACACACACACACACACACACGCACATGCATACACACACATATGCCCACATACAATCATGCACACAATAACAGAGGCTTCATGAAAGTCTATCACAAAAATGGAAACATAAAATAGCTATCATCAGATGGGTGCAAGATTATAATGCATGACCATTATGCATTCAGTCCAGCACTAAAGGGAAATTCTTTAGAAGTTTTATGGTAGTGTCCACCTATACAATGGTGCCAAGAAAAAAATATATTGCACATGCTGGTGATATCTGGGTGGCACACAAGTCTGTATGTTTGGAAACCATAAATATTCCTTAACATTTTGTGGAGCAGCTTATATTGTTGATAATATTGTTTTCCACAGAAAGTAAGAATACTGTATATATTATAAGTCCTTATCAGTGTACAAGTGCAGGATCTGCTTTAATAGTCAAATTGCCATTTTGTCGAAACCTGGTTAATCGATACCACATTTTTGACGACAGTATTTGTCAAAAGCCATCAAGATCCATATTTAGTTCATCAAATATAATGGTCAGCCAGCAGATCAAACATTCATCCATAGTAGAAAAAAAAGGCATGATATCACGAACAACCTGCACGGGACTATTGTCCCCTCTCCCCAAGCTGTACACAACTGGAAAGCAACAGCACCTTCTAGACACAATCAAATACAAGATCTTTCAGGAGATAAAATGTGCATACTAGAACAAGTTCCAACTGCAGATGTAATGAATATGCACCAAACCACAATAGTGGAATCTGTGTAACTATGTTTACCACTGGAACAGTAAGAGGGGAGTGGTAGTGAGATGTATACCATAAATAGGAGGACAAACATCCACATGCTATTGTATTGCCTTGGCTGTGATGTGGTGATGTATAGATATTTCACTGCTGCTTAGGTTAATGTGCATTTGGTGAAATGAACACTAAGGTAATTACTGATGTAGCATAGGTCATGCCAGGCATGTTGAGGGACATATACCACAGAACAGTATCTCAGAGGGGTAAAGAAAAGTTAGTCACACATGGGTATGTGCATAATGTGGAAAGAACTACAAAAAGTAAAAATTTCTGGTTCTGCAGACTAAAGTTACATGAGAAATGTAAGGGTAATGCTGTCACATTGTGTGTTGTTGATGGTAAGGAGCTGCTTAAAACAGTTGCACATCACCATGTATGTGACCTCACAGAAGTGGAAATATACAAAGCATGCCATAAATTAGAAAAGAAAGCAGCCATGTCTGTGGTGCTCTTGTTTAGTAGTAGTCAACATGGTGGCCAGCACGTCTTTACAAAGGGCCTTTGCACACCCTACCCACAAAGCCACTCAACAGGTAAATTGAGTTAGAAGAAAATGTTTGCTAACAAGTGTAGCACAAGATGCACCTGTCAGCAAGATTTCTCCTCAGGATTATCCCTTGAAGACTGGACTCTTCCTCCAAAAATGTAAGTTTGACAGTCAGACAGATACACGTATGTTAGTTTTCTCCAAAAGGGATCATTTGAAAGACTTTAAGTCAAGCACATATTTGGCTGGTGGGTGGGACTTGCGTGACTAGAGGCACAATCTGCAGGCAGGCATACATGGAGAATGTGTTTATAACATATTCTGATAATAAGAAATCTGTGGCTTTAATGTATTGCTTGATAACCACAAAATCCCTTAAGGAGTGTAATTACACGTGGCTAGTTATGATTTATACAACTAAAGTAGCTTATGTTTTGTGTGACTTTGAAATAGCTGCTATAACTCACTACTAATGTATGATAAGTTAAGAAAAGTGCTACTTAAATAACATTTTGTCTGTTTTTATACTGTCCAGACATATTCTAATCTTTTATTGCATTCCGCTTACAATCTGAACACATCATTGCTACCATTAGGGAAGGTTTTTATGTCTCATTTGTTCTTCACAAATGCATATTAACTTGCAGTTTCTTCACAAATGAGTCAAATAAAATATTTATAGCATGTTTATGTCAAAGGAAAACTGAAAAAAGCTGATGCATGATTATGCAAGATATAGTATAATATAAGCAGTAGCTTTATATTTCAAGTGTCTGACAATTGCATTTTCTTTATAATGTTCTGACAGATAACTGAAGGTGAAGTAAGTGCTGAAATAAAGAGATGTTTTGTTATGTTATGTTATGTTATGTTATGTTATATTATATTATATTATGTTATGTTATATTATACAACGAACCCCCATTAATATTCAAAAAACGTGCATGCTGATTGGTAGCGTGCACGTTGTAAATCAGAGTTACAGTAATGGAAAAAGGTCCGGTCGCTCAGACTTTTTCCATTACTATAACTCTTTTTTTTTTTTTTACAGCAACGGAGAACGCAAGATCTCCGTTGCTTCACACTGTCTCTCTATGTTGAACTCATTTAACATATCAAGACAGCAGTAAAAAAAGCAACGGACATTCTCCGTTACTTTTTTTAATGCTGTCTCGCTATGTTAAATGAGTTTAACATCGCAAGACAGTTTGTAAAAAGCAACGGAGATCTTGCTTTCTCCATTGCTTTTTACAAACTGTTTCGCTATGTTAAATAGGTTTAACATAGCGAGACAGCTTTAAAAAAAGCAACGGCTCCGTTGCTTTTTTTAAAGCTGTCTCACTATGTTAAACCCATTTAACATAGCAAAACAGTTTGTAAAAAGCAATGGAGATCTTGCTTTCTCTGTTGCTTTTGCCCGCAGCTCTGATGTACTGCGTAGGCATACGCATGCAGAGTACATCAGAACTGCCGCAGAATACCAGACATCTGCGGAAGGGCAGCAAGGAGGCATTATACAATGCCATTATTTAAGAAAATTAATTTTTTTCTTAAATAATGTCATTGTATAATAGCAATAACCCACTTCTGGGTGTGGGTAATGCTGGATTTACCCACGTTTGCCTTTGTTTAGTCCCTTGGGCTTTGCCCTCGTGACCAAACCATGCCAACCGTGGGTAAATCCGGCATTACCCACACTCAGGATGGGTTATTGCTGTATTATATTAAGTTTAAAAGTGTCAGGTATCTGTGGAAAACAAATTAATCAACACTACACTCTGGCTTTCTCAGGCTGGGGGGAATGAGTCTTTGCAAGGATGTCTGTGAGACAATGTGTACTGTTACTGAATGTTACAAAGTTGCAGGCCAATAAATTTTAAGCACAGGTGGTCTATGTTTTAAAAAGACATATTTGTGAAGTGCTCACATGAGGCTCTAAGTGAGAATCATGTAACATAAAATATTTAAAAATTTTTGATTTGTTAAAAGCAATGTAATATCAGAGTCCTGCATGCATGTAATTGATAAGAAAAGGTATAAAAATATAGGTTTATTTTATTCTTAGAGACTGGTCTGAAAATTTAAGTAGGTAGTCTCCCAGCACTGTTTATGGAATAAACAAGTACTTTATACATTATGAATTGTCATTCTTGATTGAGATTAAAAGGTAAAACTCTTTTTATTATTTATTTGTGAACTTTAACATTTGTTGCCTTAAGACTAGGATTCTAAACTTTGACATTTCTGCATGGCAGTGTTAAATACATTACAAGGGCACAGCACAGACAGTTCTTCTGTGAATTCCACACTGCTTTGTATGTAATAGAGATTCAGGCTTCTCCAGGCTGTGCAAACATGTTAGACTAAATGGGGAAAATGTATTTGTGGAAAATGTTTTTTTTTCCTTTCTTAGATAATTGTAGTTAAAAGAGTGGAATGAATTAATAACTGTTTTGTTGAATGCCTGTGTTTGCTTGTTAGGTATATGTAATGTAATAGTGAGAGGACCCCACAATAAATAAGGAAACGTTTATTAATGTGTATGCACATACAAGAAAATAAAAATGAACACAAGGAGGTCCTTGTGTAATGGACAGTGTCCTCAAGACTAAAAGGTAAAAGGCATGAGAGATGCTTTGTGTTGTTTAATGTATGAGTGGAAAAAAAGTTTAAGTTAAAGTTAAATCAAGTTCATGAGCCTATAGCATGCCGGTGCATAGATGTGTATGTGTATAAATCAAGTTCATGAGTCAATTGCATGCTGGGGCATAGGTGAGTGTGTATGTGTGTGTGTGTGTCTGTGGATAAACTAAATTCATGAGCCTATAGCATGTTGGGACATAGGTGTGGGCGTGCTGATAAATAAAGTTTATGAGCCCATAGCATGTTGGGACATATGTGTGACTGTGTGAAAGTACCCCCAGAAGGTCCAAAAGAGTGGTCAGTTCTGGGCACAGTATCTATCCACTCCATTATCCCTAGCACAATGCTGGAGCTGTAAATGTTGAGCTCATGATGGGATGAAAGCAAGGGGGTGCTATGGGAAAAGGCTGATCAAAAGTTTTTCTCTGTCATTGCACAACAGAATCCCTACCCTTTCCTCCCAGAATGGGGTGTGAATTGATGTAGTCATTTTTCTTTTCTGAATTACCAGAATTCAGGCTCTACAAGATAAGTCTTACTAAGAAAAATGGGAACAAAGTTAAGCAGGCAGGATCAAATCCCTGTAAAAGGAACACCTGCATATTTTATGTATCATTATTATGGAAAGGAGAGTTATAAGCATTTGAATGAGTGATTTCAGCTTACTAAAAACTGCCCTGGTGACGTATTTCCATTAAATGCAACTTAAGATAAGAATAAATTAGAGAATCTGAAGGCTATTTTGGGAAAAGAAAAAAGAAAAACAAGGTAAGTGGAGAACAATGGGCAGCATTCTATTTTTGGTATACTGAAGCCATTACAAGGGAAAAGGAATCAGCATTAAGGGACTTACAAGATACTAATAAGAAATTGCTATAACAGGTGAAAGAGGTTAAGAAGGCAGTACAGACCAATAAAAAGGGATCCCTTTATCCTGTCGTGGTAGGTTTGGAAGAAACTGGGGATGGCAAAAAGCAAAGATTTCAGAAGAGGACGATAATCATTCAATAGATACTGCCCCCGCACCCCAATATGTACCTTTACATGTGGCTCCTGTACAAGATTCTGCTTTTTCTCTGACCCCTGCATTTTGGACAACTGTCCAGTGGGCACCAGGTCAGTGAGGTACTGTTACATCTCAGACTAGTTCCCCTGTTCAACCCTCATCTTCAGAAGAGGCATCTGCGGTCGGGAAAGTTTCTTCTTCTTCTCCTTCTCATTTCCAACAAGCCTCTACCTCTCCAACAGAAGCACCAGTATTTGATACACCTATAGCCCACCACTCATTCTCATGCAATGGGGTACAGCAAAAGGTCGTTGTCTCTGGAAAGGATCTTTTGGCACCTCTAAGAGAAATATTGGGGGACAATAATAGAGAGTGTGTCCCTTGACCTTGGACCCCTGCTGATTTGCATACTATGTTGAAAAAGTTTTCCAAATATTAAAAAAGATCCATTAAGGTTTAAGGAGAGATTAAAACTATAACAGAATGTTATAACTTTGCTTTGACAGATTCAAAACAGCTGCTTTGAGTATTCACTTCAGATGAATTAAGAAAACAGCTACTTGAAAAGGCTGAAATAGCTGATTTTACTCTCAGGAAATGCACTAATATACAAAAAGGCGGGTTGTTAAATAAAATTACAGAAGTGTGTCAAGTTAGAACAGATTAGTGTAAGATACAGGCATGTAAGTAAAATAAAAAGGGAGCCCTGGAAGATTATTTGAGTCATCTTAAAACAATGTTTGCTAGATATTCAGGAATACTAAATCCACAAGAACAGGCTAAGCCAGGTATTGCAGCTACTTTTGTGCAGGGTCTGCAGGCCTCTGTACAAAGTCAAATAAAGCAAGTGCTTATAGATTGCAGGAAAAGGACTTGGAGTCCTTATTAAGTGATTCAAATCACTGTAATGAGTATCAAGAAAACCAGAGAAAAGATACTGAGTATAAGCATTAGCTTTGCAAATAAAGCAGTTAGAAGCCCCAAGGGGAAGAAGCAGAGGCAGGGAGGAGAGATAGAAATTGCTAGAGGATTTAGTAAGAGTGCTGGTCAAGGGAAACAAGGTGCAGCTAGTTGGCAACAATGAGCTGGCAGTACCCCTCCTACCTCATTCAATGGATCTTGCTCCAAATGTGGTGAAACAAGACATTGGAGAGGAGAATGCCCACACAAGTGAATGCAGAGAGTCCAAGATACCTGAACTAAATGGCAGCAGCATTATAACAATGCTGCATTTCTTCAAACTGAAAGGAGTCAGAAAACACCATACTGACTATGTCAGAATAATAAAACAAAAATAAATCTTAATTCCCTGCTGCCAATAGATCAAAAGGAGACCTATGTTAAGGTAAAAATAAATTCAAAGAAAATTACTTTCCTGGTGGACACTAGAGTCACTAGGTCTGTATCAAAACATAAAGTAAAGGCAGTTGGACTAACACATGCTACTGTTACATATCCTGTTTCAGAACATATACCCATTTCTTTAGGAGCAATTGAAGAAAGGCATTCTTTCCTTTTGAGTACTACTGCACTGGTAAAATTGCTAAGGAGAGACATGTTATGCAAACTGAATTTTACTATATACTGTACACCAGAAGGAGTATATTTGGGTGTTCCAACAGAATCAGAAGGGGAAGTATTAGCAGTCTTAGTGGTCATAGCAGAAGTTGAAGAACAGCCTGTTAAAGGTATACAGACAGCTGAAAAACTGTTGCAGCAGGTGGCTACTAACTTATGGGCTAAACACGCTAACGAAGTAAGTATATTAAAATCTGCAGAACCAATAAAAATAAAATCGAATCCATCTAAAGGTCTTCCTAGAGAGCAGTATCCACTGAGACCAAAAGCAGAGCAGGAACTAAAACCTGCGATTCATCCTTAATACAACAAGGAATAATAGCGCCAACTAACAGCCCTTGTAATACTCCCATTCTCCTTGTAAAGAAGCCAGAAAATGATACTTATAGGTTTGTGCAAGATTTGAGGCCTGTAAACAATACAGTATTACCAACTTTTACTGTGGTTCCAAATCCAGCAACAAGACTGAGTTGCATACCAGCTACAGCCAAATATTTTTCTGTAATAGTTCTGCGTTCAGCATTATTTTCTATATCTATACACCCTGAAAGTCAATTTCTGTTTGCTTTTACTTATAAAGGACAGCAGTCTACCTGGGCATGGTTACCACAGGGATACACTAAATCTCCTTCATTATTTTCTCAAATTCTAATATTTTCTCAAATTCTAAAAAAAGATTTGGAAGCTGTGACATTTCCAGGTGGATCTGTGTTAGTGCAACATGTAGATGATTTATTAATTGCATCTGATTCTTTTTGGCAGTGTCAGCAAAATACAATCCATCTTTTAACTATTCTTATAGAAAAGGGACATAAGGTGTTGACAGAAAAGTTACAGCTGTGGTCATTTCTGGTACATTATCTTGGTCATCTGATATCTCAGAGTAGTGGCATATTTTACCATCTCATATTGAGGCAGTAGCTAAAGCCCCACAACCACCTACTCAGCATCAGCTTAGATCTTTTTTAGGTATCACAGGATATTGCAGATAGTGGATTCCTAACTATGCAATAATTGCTAAACTCTTAACAAATCTTTTAAAGCAGGATACACCAGAGCCCTTCCCTTACAATAGTAAACAGAAAAATTAATTTCATACTTTAAAGCAAGCTTTAGCTATCGGGGTGTAGCTAGGAATTTCAAATTTGTACTCACAGCTCTCAAACTGCTACCCCCCTCCCCAGCCAAGCTACGGCCATTCTCGTAATTCATGGTTCGCTCTTTTAGTATCAATGAAGAGGGATTTGCTTTAATGCCTCTTCAGTAATATAATATAGATTCACTCAAACTCGGTTTCTTGAATTGAAAATGAACCTGAAAGTCAGTTCTTTGAAAAATGCAGCATGGTAGTTGGGGTAGAGAATTCATGCTTTTGTTTGCTGTAACTAAGGTACAGGTTTTGAGCTTGAGTAAATTACTAACCACCTGCTACCCCTAACTAGGGTGTTTCATTCACACATACACCCCACCTACCTCTTAGTGCAAGAAATATGGACAAAGCCTAAAATAAACGGGAACAGATATTAAATAATGCTCTTGTGAACTTAGAAAGTTGCTAGAATAACAGGATTTGTGCTAGTATGAGAAAGTTGCTAAAATAACAGGATTTGTGCTAGTATGAATTTTTCTAAAGGACATGAAGTCTGAAACTCAAATGTGTCATTATTTAGCAACTTCAGCCTTCAATGATTTTCTAGAAAGTCACAAAATTTATGAGGAACAGACAAAAAATATGGTGCAAAAATCTGGACATTCTGCAAAATTAGGACAGTTGAGAGGTATGCTACCTACCACACACACACACACACACACACACACACACACACACACACACACACACACACACACACACACACACACACACCTCTCAACCTCTTAGAGCAACAAACCCATAAATAAAACTGAGGCAAAGGCCCAAAAATAAAGACTTTTTTTTTAAATATTGCTCTTATAAATTTAGAAAGATAATAGAATAGTAGTAGGTCTTGCATTAGTACAGATTTTCTGAAAGGTATGAAATCTGAAACTCAAATGTCTGCCATTATTTTCTAACTTCAGTCTTTAATGATTTGCCACTAATTTGCCAGAAAAATGCAATTTTATGAAAAATGGACCAAAAATGTGATGCAAAAATATAAAATTGCTAGACAATATAGCTGGGAACCTGTCAAAGAAGGGACACTGTTTTAATATGAGCACTGTTAACTTAGAGCAGCTGATAAAATTAGAGAATCTACATGCATTTATGAAATAAAAGTAATGTATAACTCTGATCATTACAGCTATTTATAATTGTAAAGCCTCCACGTTTTCTTCCAAAATTGCTATTTTGCGGAGGGATTATTAGGGGGGAGCAACATTTTGAGCAAAAATTGGGAACAGTTGAGAGGTTTGGATATTCCTAATTCTATAAAGTGATTTATTTGCACGTACCTCTCAACCTCTTAATGCAGGAAATCTGGACAAGGCCAAATATATTGGGGGAACATACAAACAGTACTAAAAATTGATCTTGTATAAGCTTAAGACAGTCGATAGAATAACAAGTCTTGCTTTAGCATGCATTTTTCTGAAGGTTATGACGTCTGAAACTTAGTGTTTGTCATTATTTAGTGACTTCATTCCTAAATGATTTGCCAGAAAAGTTTTATTTTGCATTTTACAGCACGAACACCAATAAATAGCTGCTAAACAAAGCAATGCAGTCTCACAATGAAACTAGACTTAGCATTAAAACTTCTCTGCCCTTGAAACTCACATTCATTGAAACAGCATTGAAACCCACATTCAAAGAAAATACATTTTGCCAGTGGCAGATAAAGATTAACTTTGTGCTGTTTTCAAATCATAGGCCCCTTGCACATGGAACATACACGTGCTCTTTAATACACCTTCCTGATTGTATTAAATTATATTCCTTGTACAGTACAGCATAGTTGTTAGAGAGCATTTTAAATTTATTGTTTTGAACATTTTTCCACTAAACAATGAAACAAAATGCATGCACCAGTAATGACAAAAACAGCCCAATTCAGAACATTTCCATCATAAAAGTCTACCCAAACATCTACAGTCCACCAGTATTAGTAAATATGCACAATCTCTGAACTAGTAAAAGCCATCTACAGAATTCCACATTAAAGAAATCTGTAACTAATGAAGAGGTTGCTGCTAGCAAACAACTTTATATTTCATTGTTTCATCTACAAATAAAGTGCCTGTTGCCCTTGAGGAATAAATTGCCTATGTTGCATTAAAAAAGTGATACGCTAGTAATATTGCAATAGGGAATGGATGGCAAACTGATAACAGGTTCATAGTTACTACTAGATATCTTTGCCAAAAAGGACTACAGCATCCACCCCACTTTACAACACAGTATAGTAGCAACAATGCAACTACCTACTGTGGGAGAAGAACCCACAGCCTTCTGCATCAAAAGCAAGTATACTTCCTTTTGTGCTATTAACAATACAAGCAGACCCTGCATAAGCAGCACTAAACTTTAGTTCCCCTGCAGCTCTCAGCTCCTTGTAAAATGTACTCGACACTCAGCTGTATCTCTGAACTTTGCAGCACAAGAAATCTGGAAAAAGCCAACATTTATTGGGGGGGGAGGCAAAAGCCCAAAAAACAGGGACTCATTTTAAACATTGCTTGTATAATTTTGGAAAGTTGCTAGAATAAAATGCTGTGTTACCACCATGTATGCCTTGAACCCAAAACCATATGCACTACAGTCAGTGCAACATACCACTATGCTAAATCAGCAGCTTGCAAAATAGGAAGACTGAAACTTAATGGCTATTAGATAGCTCTCAACCTCTTAGAACAAAAAACCTGAACAAACAAAGCCAATAATGACAGAATACAACTTCAGTTCTCACTTCTCACCATAACTGGGGAATACAACTTCAGTTCTCACTTCTCAACACAACTGGGGAATACAACTTCAGTTCTCACTTCTCACCACAACTGGGGAATACAACTTCAGTTCTCACTTCTCACCACAACTGGGGAATACAACTTCAGTTTTCACTTCTCACACAACTGGGGAATACAACTTCAGTTCTTACTTCTCACCACAACTGGGGAATACAACTTCAGTTCTCACCATAGCTCACAACTGGGGAATACAACTTCAGTTCTCACTTCTCACCACAACTGGGGAATACAACTTCAGTTCTCACTTCTCACCACACCTGGGGAATACAACTTCCGTTCTCACTTCTCACCACAACTGGGGAATACAACTTCAGTTCTCACTTTTCACCACAACTGGGGAATACAACTTCAGTTCTCACTTCTCACCACAACTGGGGAATACAACTTCAGTTTTCACTTCTCACCACAACTGGGAAATACAACTTCAGTTCTCACTTCTCACCACAACTGGGGAATACAACTTCAGTTCTCACCATAGCTCACAACTGTTAGAAATAAAAATCTGAACAAAGTTCAGAAATGGTGGTGGTTAGGGACTTTAAGCTCTTCTTACCCTGAAGCAAAGGTACAGGATTTGAGCCTAAACACCTGTTGTATTATGTGGGGGCATTTACACACACCCCCCACACACACACACCCTACCTGCTCTGTTTCACACATACTCTCCTGCTCTGTTTCACAAATACTCTCCTCACCTGATAATCTGTTCACCTGATTACTCCATACTTTCCTGATCCATTTCACACTCCTATCTGTTCACGATTGTTCCATTCAAGCTAATTTCCTGCTCGCAGCCAGCTGGACATGATATGAGCTCCTGTTCGCCTTCACCACAATACCCAGCATCCTTAAAGGGGCCTTAATCTCTCCATTCAAGCTAAAGCTAATTTCCTGCTCGCAGCCAGCTGGACATGACGTGAGCTCCTGTTCGCCTTCACCAGAACACCCAGCAAGCATCCTTAAAGGAGCCAACGCTGTTTGTAATTTTTTTAGTTAAAAAGCTACCCCCTCTTCTAAATAGGTTGTACTGAAATCAGTACAATGCGTATGCCTCCTGACGTCCCTGTAATAGCTATTGCCCCAGCTTTAGGGTTACCAGATTATGGAAATCCTTTCATTTTATTTTGTCATGAAAGAAATTAATTTGATCAGAGAGTACTTTCACAGAAATCTGAAGCCAACTATCATCCATTAGCTTATTGTAGTACAGTACTTCATTCTGTTGCAAAGGGATTTATGCATGTTTCTGCATGGGTAAAAGCTTACCCATGTCATAAGGCAGATTCTGTGGCAGTTGTTAAGAAACTACCTTTTGAACTAATACCTAGATTTGGGGTACATTGTACTGTCAATAGTGATCAGAAAACACATTTTAGTAATTCCCTGCCACAGAGCTATGCAAGATTTTTAATACTAACTTGAGTCTTCACTGTCCCAACCAGCACAGTCATCTGAATTAGTAGAGAGTGTCAATAGGACCTTTAAAAATAAGATTTCAAAGATTTGTGCCAAATCAAACCTTAAATGTCCAGAGGCACTTCCCTTAGAATTAATGAGTATGACAAGTACATTAAATACTACAAGGAGATTGAGCCCCTATGAGATATTAATGGGAAGACCCATGGCCTTTCCAGTTACTCTAACAGATTATTATTGTCTTACTGCACAAAACTTATTCATTTCTTATAGCAGTACCACAGAACTGTACAAAAGGCTCTTCCTCAACCTCCTGACCAGCCCTGTCATCAACTGCAGCTTGGTGATCAGGCTTATGTTAAAACTTTGCAGACAAAAAACTGCTTGAGTTCAAAGTGAAAAGTCCCTTTCCAGGTCCTGCAAACTACCTGTATTACAATCCACTGTGCAGGAATACCAACTTGGATACACTTGTCATATTGCAGAAAAACCTGGGTGGGGGCCCCAGACAAAACATCTTTGTCAGTGAAGAAAGATCAAAGTGCAAAGGACAAACCATCTGTACCAGTACAGAATTAAAAGAGAAAATCAACTCAGATGACACTCCATGATGAATCCAGTGACAACACATACTGCTTCTTTGTTTTTGTTTCTGTTTCCTCTTATAAACTAGTAAAGAAAAAATAGTTGCTGTGGACTTAAATGTGACAAACTGTTGGGTATGTTCTCATATACCATTATTCTAAGGCAGGGACTCCCATGATTCCAATTCCTGCATTTCAAGTGACATTTGAAGAGGAACTTAGTGACATTAATCTAACTTGGCATAATGTGACTGACCTTTGAAAGGGTGTGTCTCTTCAGCTTGCAACAACAAATCATGGAGACACATGTTATGCCAGAAATGGGATTGTACCAGTACGAACCAGGAGATAGAATGACACTAGATGTGAAAGTGTATTGAACTCTTCACATTCAAAAAGCTATGACTGGGGGGGGGTATGGGCATGATTGAGGATCATTCCTACATTTACAGTGATTGTGTCTGTGACATCCCCACCCTGGCCAGTGAACAAGGAGACTGAAACTTCACCACTGACACTGGAGAGGCACGTTCACTTGGAATACAAACAGATACACTCAGTATTTGCAGATGCAGGCCTCTCTGCATCAAGCACAATTTCCTTTAAGAGCATACACACACATACACACACACACACACACACACACACACACACACACACACACACACACACACACACACACACACACACACACACACACACACACCTGGGAAAAACTGGCACAGGTTTACTAGCTATGCCCCTTCTGCCCACACTATAAGGTAGTTATCACTACCAGCAAGCACTACAAAGCCAGTTGTTTAAGGCTCTTGCAAGGGTATCCAATTATACTGAGTGAAGTTAATATTAATACAGATGGTAATGTTGACCAAACAGCCAGGCTTTCAGGAGTAGCCAGAGTTATCACCAAATAAATGAACATGTGCAAGTGCTCTCACAGCTTAAATATTTTGAAAAAGGACCAGCCTTAATTAAATGCTTAAATATATTTAATAATAAATAATAAAAGAACAAGAAAATACTAAATCTTGATTTACAGTAAACACCAGAGTTTTAGTCACAAGGAATATTAAAAATAACACTGATGGAAAGTTTCACACAGTTATAGAAAAACAGTATTTAGCTAGTCTCACTATCTATTTCTAACTGATCTAGAGAATTACTGTTCCTACATACTGAAGAGAGCACGGCAAGATGATTTGGGTGAGTGGTCCTCATTGTCAGATCCAAGACAGAATACAGAATGCTGCTAAGACTTCAGTCTCCTCTAATATTAAAGTGCTATTTCTGCACAGAATGACATCATATATATCTGGTCATCTGACTCTGTTGTCCACACTATTCCCATCAATAGAAGCTACCAGGATTTAGTACCTATGTGCTGTAATATTCACAGCTAGAGTTTTGTTCAGATGTGGTGCAACTGCTGGAAGTCATAAAACCATAAAACCATGCCACTATTCCTACAGGAGCTACAACCTATTTTCAAGCACAGACATTGTGTCTCTGGTTCCATTCAAAACTGTGTGAGATAAAATTTTTATGACTTTACTCATAAAGTCATTTAATTTCAAGAATATTTGGCAAAGGCAGGTGGATTAAGATTAACCTCTTCACTTCTAGTATATGCACTTCTAGTATATGCTGTTACAATGTATACATTTAAACAGTTGCCGTATTGCATGCACATCTCTTTTCCTTCCAGCAGGGCACACTGTTGATACATTGCAACACAAGCAAACATCACAAATACATTTTCAGCACAAGCCTCTGTACAAATCAGTCTGATATACAAATGGCATATAATTATTTATAAAATTCCAGCTAGCTGTGTTGGCATATGTTACAAAACCACTGCCCTATTTCTCCTGGCATGGCTCTTATCATCTCAGTGCCTACCCATGGTTGCCTACAAGCTAGTCTGGATTTTGATTTGTTGGCTGTATCACTTCTGCTAGTCAACATTTTGAGAAACCTCCAACAGGCAGACTGAAAAATAAATGAGCAATTCATTGGGCAGAGCAAGTATTTTCAGTCTTTACTCATGGGTATGGAGTGCAAAGGACAAAGCTCAAAACCACCATGCTTGCTCAAATTCTTCAGGAGGTAGCAAACCACATCACATCACATCGGGATGGGAAATGGAGAAATGACTGAAATTCAAACTGTGGTATTACAAATCGTCTGGCACTTGACATAATGCAAGTTACCAAGGGCGGGGTCATGTACCCTAATAAAAAGTCTTTGTTGTTCCTATATTGGTGACTATCATGATGAACAAGAAAAATTAGCCAGTTTCATGCAGCAAAGAGCCAATGATCTGGACAGTACAACTAAATAGTGGACAGTTTTTGGATGGTTGGGCAGTGCATTTGGTAACTTGGGAACTGGTATATTACAAGGCATCCCACAATGACACAAATGTTCTCCAGGAGTGGCTGACACAGACAAACAACTAGTGTCAGAGCCATGGAGTAAAACTAAATGCCAAGAAATGCATAGCAGTATCCTTTGGGAAGTCATCCACCCCAGGTAACTATCGTATTGACAACACACCCCTTAGAGTTGACCCAGTCATCACTGACTTAGGGACACACATAGATAGTAATGTAGCCATTTAGCATCATGTGCCTACAGTAGTGAGAAATCATTCTATGTTGTGCAACTTATAAACAAAGATATGGCATCTAGATCCAAGAAATTTATTGTTCTACTGTAGTCAGCATTCATCAGACCTATCAGTGAGTACAATGCCCCTATGTACCTAACCAGACAGATCCAACAATTAGAATGTTCACAGAGGTTCCTCATTAAAAGAATACAGAATATAAGTAAAATGTCCTATGCAGACTGCCTCAAGGCCTATCCCTGTATTCTGTATCCTACAGGCTTTTGAGGGTAGATCTATGCCTGGCATACAGGGCATTGACAGACCCCCACTCTGATGGGCCTCTTGCATATTCACAAAACAAACAGCACCAGAATTACCCATTCTAAAGACTTAAACTTTGCCTGTAATATAAATAGGAACTGCTGGAGAGACAGTATGTATCTCAGAGACTACCCCATCTATGGAACAGGCTCCCCATCCATGTGATGCAAATTTCTCCCTAACCTAATTCAAGTGCAACATGGACAATTGGATGATGAACAGGAAATTCATCCCTAGTTTGGCACCCATGTCTTTAATAGACACAGGCAAACTGCAAATGGTTCATCTCCCAGGCCTCTGCTTGTAAAGTTTCATCTCCCAAACCCCTGCTTATACGTATCAAGGATACCAGAACTTGTCAGAGATTTGGGATGCATGGCTAGGCTTAAAAAGGCCCTTGTGGTCGTTAGCCTAGTAAACACCTATGAACCTATGATCAATAATGGGAATTATTCTTTTAGTTGTTTAATATTTTCTGCTCTAAAGGCTTTGATTACAAACTGCTCAAATTTCACATGGAAGTGAGTGAAGAAAGGAGAGGAGAGTAAGTGAAGAAGTAAAGTAAGTGAAGAAGGGAGAGTAAGGAATTATAAGGAATGAAAATCTACATGTTCACACTTACTGATATAGATTATCCTGGTTTTGAGCAACAACAGAGAATGATTTTAGCTAGGAAAACTTTCAGAGTGGTTTTGAAAGATGGAAGGGTATAGACCTGATGGATACAGGTAAGGAGTTCCAGACCTTAGCAACCTTGTATGAGTACAGACAATGCCCAGCAGATTTGTTAACTTTGTAGACAGACAAAAGGTTTTGGTCACTGGATTGCAATGACCAACTGGAAACATTTATTTATTTATTTTTATATAACATTTGTTAACCAGGGAAGTCCAACTAGCACAGAGTCTATTTTCAGCAGACACCCAGGGACAAACACTCCAGAAGCATGTTTTTCAATGTGGGAGGAAACCGGAGTACCCAGAGAAAACCCACATGAATCCAAGGAGGACATGCAGACTCTGCACAGAAGGCACCCCAGACGATAATCGAACTGGAGAGCCTCTTGCTGTGAGGCGACAGTATTAACTGCTGCACCACTGTGCCACCCTGCCAAGAATGTTTTATAGTGCTGGACAGGCAGAAAGATGCTGGATAATTTTATAGTTGGTAAGAAGTTGTGTATATGTTAGTTGATGTGGCAGTTCTAATCAATTAATTTTTTTCAGCACTATACAGTGGTGGGTTCTGAAAGAGGTATGTGCTACAAATTTATCAGCTTTGTTATAGCATTGTTCAAGTTTTAATTTTTGTGAAGCCTGGAGGTTAGTAAGGATAGGAGCATCACATAGAAGAGTAGGGAGGAGATAAGTAGTGGTACGTTTAGTTTGGTCGCAACAGTTGCAAGAAAATTTTTGGCTCTGTCAAGCATTCTTCATTTTGATGAGTTTTTCTTACGCAATTTTTTATATGCAGGTTGAATGTAAGATTATCATTGACTATCACTGCTAATAGCTTACTATGAGAAGGGACTTTAATAGATGTATTATCAAGAGAGAGGACTTTAAATTTTGATTTTTCATGAGAGGGATTAGGGGAAAAAATAGTAGTATTTGGTCTTTTTTGGGTTGAACATGAGTTGTGACTTATGAAGCCATGTTTAAGTGGCTGTTAAAGCTTCCTGAGTATTTTTTTGAGGTATAACATGTTGTCAGATGTGCAAATGACAGTGGAATCATATGTGTATTGTATTAGGATGGCCTGTTGTGTGGATGTATAGAGGGTGGTGGTGAAAATGTTAAAGAGAACCATAGACAGAGCCTTGGGGGGTACACCAGTGGTGACTGGGAGGTAAGGAGACAGCGTAGAGTGTCATTTTACAGACTGATACCTATTGAACAAGTACCTTTTGAACCACAGATGGGTGCACTGAGAGAGACCAAGTGAGGACATTTGAAGAAGAAATTTGCTATGACAAAAAGCGTCGAAAGCTTTAGACAAGTCTAGAAATAAAGAAGAGACTAGTTTGCCATTATCTCAAACTTTATTGACAGCATCTTGTTGTATCTTTCGGTGTTTCCCGATGAGTTATTAGGAGAGGAGTTTGGGCCGAATTTTTCACCGGGATGTAAGAGTTCTTTAATGGATCCCCAAAATATGTTAGTTTTGCATTTAGTATTATTCTGAAAGTTGCTATAGTATAGTTTTTTTGTCTTCATTTATTTGCTTTTTAGTATGATTGCGAAGCATTCTAAAGTTTTCCTTCTAGCAGGTGCAAGGCTATTTGGGATATTTATAAAAGTTGTATTAAATTCTGTTACAGCATTGTCTAAGGGGAGGATTTTTAGAAAGTTCCAGTTAATAGATGATCGTGTAGTGAAGAACATTTCTGGGTTAAACTTGGAAAGGTTATGTAAAAATGACAATAAAACAAAAGAACAAACTATATATACACAAAACAGTTCCACCAAAGGGAGAATGCAAACAAAGCAAAAAATAAAATTCTTGGTTTAATCCTCCAATAAAGAATGTTAAAAAAACATATAATGACATTATAATCACCCAATACTTGAAGTCAAATTTAAAAAGTACTACCAGCAAAAGTACTACCAGCAGTCCGGTATATCTTCGGTCCATACTCGGTATCATAATAAATGACAGACGACCCTCAAACAGCTCACAAGTTCACAATTGTGTTTATCATAAAACCAATAAAATTAAAAAATGAAGTCATGGTTTTCTGAATATGCCAAGTCATAGTTTTAGAATTAATATGAGCTCTTTCGTCTTTCAAACAGAAAAACTCCCTGAGATAAACTTTATCACCAACCAAACCTCTTTATATATTGCCCAATGAGATGTCAAATAATCATCACAACTTCCAATGGAAGGAAACAGTTTTTATTCTTTTATCTCTCAATGCCTTTAATTTAAGTAGGCAAGAAATACATATGCAGTCATTGAGTCCTGGTGGTGTATTAGCATTTAGATGTAACTGCCATTGTAGGTCCATTTTTTGCAAATACAAATTCCATGGTCCGTTTCTCAGTCAGTTGTATTTGATCCATAACGAAAAACTTAAAATTATGCCCAGGATTGGCACGAACATTCTTTGCTAAAGCGTTATCCAATTTGCACTTCTTAATATCAGAGAGGTGTTCATATATTCTCTCTCGTAATCTCCACTCAGTTTTTCTGATATAATAACTGGAATGTAAACCACAAACTCCACAATAAATGAATTTGGTAGAGTTACAATTGTATTGTCCTTTAATATTCACAATATAACCTTTGATATTCCATTCTTGAGTTTGCAGAATAAATTTGAGGTAAGTACATTGTCCACATTAAAACATCCCATTATTCCTAACCTCTTTCCTTGATTTCCTCTCCAATAATACTTTTATGTTAGTATTCCTCTGAAAAATAATTTTTGGATCAGTAGGTATAAAATCCCAGCTAGCACTATTATGAGTTAACACGGTCCAATTATTCCTAATGACACGAATGACTGAAGGACTGTTGTCAGTTAATGTCATAGTAAAGAAGTTCTTAAATTCATTTCCCTTTCTATTATCTAACCTGATGGTACCCTCACTGTAGCTAGAATTATTTAAAATAGCAACAAGGTGTATTCTTTCCCACTTTTTGATGACTTCCATCATAATATTGCTAATGAATTCTCTCGGTATCCCTGCTTGATAAACATATTCTTCAAAAATTCACACTCATGGGGCGTGGCCAAGGATGAACACAGGATAGCAGCAGATTTCTTCAGCTCCACCAATTTCATTACATTGACAGGAATTAATTACTTAAAAAAATAATTTTTGAAGTAATTTTCTTTCTAAATATGTTTGTTTTATATAGTTCTTGAACTATATCTAAAAAAGAAAGGAAATCTTAATAATATTCCTGTCAGAAATTACTTTGGAAATTTTCCTGTCAGTTTATCAGTCTGAAATGAGTTCCAGTAAGACAAATTCTCAAGACTCCAGCATCAAGAAAGAACTTCAGTCTCTGATAATTATAGTCCAGCAACTTACTGCTAAGATGGATAAAATGGATACTAAAATAGACACTTTCATAGAAAACACTACAAAACAAATAGACTTGTTACATATGGACCTGCAACAACAGAAGATCCAGATGACAGGCATAGAAGAAGCTGTGAATGACAT